>NW_027516312.1:0-61559 GCF_048772815.1 Callospermophilus lateralis
AATGAAGTAGTTTCTAAGTTCTGTCTCTATGGTTTGTTTCCTCTTGAAGAACCCCATGGCAGAGACTGGCGAAAAGCACTTTCGTTTGAAAGGGGTTGCCAAGCTTCCAAAAAAATACTAGTTTGCTGAAATCTCAGCAAACATTTTTTCACCAAATCTTGATGATACTTGGTGGTAATGATCAGTTCACTAATCCCACTTGGCTGCCCAATTTTTATTCTTCTAGGTTGAAGCATTCGTTTCCAGTAACAGTTTGATTTTTTAGGTTTCACTCTGTTTTCTCCTACATAGATAGCTGTGTTTGGAATTCTAAATCAAACACGGTTTGTGCTAGCTCCTTGAAACTTGACCAAATGAAGTAGTTCTAAGTTCTATCTCTATGGTTTGTTTCCTCTTGATGTACCCCATGCAGAGACTGGCGAAAAACACTTTCGTTTGAAAGGGGTTGCCAAGCTTCCAAAAATCTACTAGTTTGCTGAAATCTCAGCAAATATTTTTTCAAAAAATCTTGATGATACTTGGTGGTAATGATCAGTTCACTAAACCCACTTGGCTGCCCAATTTTTATTCTTCTGGGTTCAAGCGTTCGTTTCCAGTAACACTTTGAATTTTTAGGTTTCACTCTGTTTTCTGCTATATAGATCGATGTGTTTGAAACTCTAAATCAAACACGGTTTGTGCTAGCTCCTTGAGACTTGACCAAAAAGTAGTTCTAAGTTCTATCTCTATGGTTTGTTTCCTCTTGAAGTACCCCATGCAGAGACTGGCGAAAAAACTTTCGTTTGAAAGGGGTTGCCATCTTCCAAAAAACTACTAGTTTGCTGAAATCTCAGCAAACATTTTTTCACCAAATCTTGATGATACTTGGTGGTAATGATCAGTTCACTAATCCCACTTGGCTGCCAAATTTTTATTCTTCTAGGTTAAAGCATTCGTTTCCAATAACAGTTTGAATTTTTAGGTTTCACTCTGTTTTCTCCTACATAGATAGCTGTGTTTGAAACTCTAAATCAAACACGGTTTTTGCTAGCTCCTTGAAACTTGACCAAATGAAGTAGTTCTAAGTTCTATCTCTATGGTTTGTTTCCTCTTGAAGTACCCCCATGCAGAGACTGGCGAAAAACACTTTCTTTTGAAAGGGGTTGCCAAGCTTCCCAAAAACTACTAGTTTGCTGAAATCTCAGCAAACATTTTTTCAACAAATCTTGATGATACTTGCTGGTAATGATCAGTTCACTAATCCCACTTGGCTGCCCATCTTTTATTCTTCTAGGTTCAAGCATTCGTTTCCAGTAACAGTTTGAATTTTTAGGTTTCACTCTGTTTTCTCCTACATAGATAGCTGTGTTTGGAATTCTAAATCAAACACGGTTTGTGCTAGATCCTTGAAACTTGACCAAATGAATTAGTTCTAAGTTCTATCTCTATGGTTTGTTTCCTCTTGAAGTAGCCCATGCAGAGACTGGCGAAAAACACTTTCTTTTGAAAGGGGTTGCCAAGCTTCCAAAAATCTACTAGTTTGCTGAAATCTCAGCAAACATTTTTCACCAAATCTTGATGATACTTGGTGGTAATCATCAGTTCACTAAGCCACTTGGCTGCCCAATTTTCACTCTTCTAGGTTCAAGCATTCGTTTCCAGTAACACTTTGAATTTTTAGGTTTCACTCTGTTTTCTCCTACATAGATAGCCGTGTTTGGAATTCTAAATAAATCACGGTTTGTGCTAGCTCTTTGAAACTTGACCAAATGAAGTAGTTCTAAGTTCTATCTCTATGGTTTGTTTCCTCTTGAAGAACCCCATGCAGAGACTGCCGAAAAGCACTTTCGTTTGAAAGGGGTTGCCAAGCTTCCAAAAAAATACTAGTTTGCTGAAATCTCAGCAAACATTTTTTCACCAAATCTTGATGATACTTGGTGGTAATCATCAGTTCACTAAGCCCACTTGGCTGCCCAATTTTCACTCTTCTTGGTTCAAGCGTTCGTTTCCAGTAACACTTTGAATTTTAGGTTTCACTCTGTTTTCTGCTATATAGATAGATGTGTTTGAAACTCTAATCAAACACGGTTTGTGCTAGCTCCTTGAAACTTGACCAAATGAAGTAGTTCTAAGTTCTATCTCTATGGTTTGTTTCCTCTTGAAGTACCCCATGCAGAGACTGTCGAAAAAAACTTTCGTTTGAAAGGGGTTGCCATCTTCCAAAAAAACTAATAGTTTGCTGAAATCTCAGCAAACATTTTTTCACCAAATCTTGATGATACTTGGTGGTAATCATCAGTTCACTAAGCCCACATGGCTGCCCAATTTTTATTCTTCTAGGTTGAAGCATTCGTTTCCAGTAACAGTTTGAATTTTTAGGTTTCACTCTGTTTCTCCTACATAGATAGCTGTGTTTGGAATTCTAAATCAAAACACGGTTTGTGCTAGCTCCTTGAAACTTGACCAAATGAAGTAGTTCTAAGTTCTATCTCTATGGTTTGTTTCCTCTTGATGTACCCCATGCAGAGACTGGCGAAAAACACTTTCGTTTGAAAGGGTTGCCAAGCTTCCAAAAAAGTACTAGTTTGCTGAAATCTCAGCAACATTTTTTCACGAAATCTTGATGATACTTGGTGGTAATGATCAGTTCACTAATCCAACTTGGCTGCCCAATTTTCACTCTTCTAGGTTCAAGCGTTCGTTTCCAGTAACACTTTGAATTTTTAGGTTCACCTCTGTTTTCTGCTATATAGATAGATATGTTTGAAACTCTAATCAAACACGGATTGTGCTAACTCCTTGAAACTTGACCAAATGAAGTAGTTCTAAGTTCTATGTCTATGGTTTGTTTCCTCTTGAAGTACCCATGCAGAGACTGGCGAAAAACACTTTCGTTTGAAAGGGGTGGCCAAGCTTCCAAAAAACTACTAGTTTGCTGAAATCTCAGCAAACATTTTTTCACCAAATCTTGATGATACTTGCTGGTAATGATCAGTTCACTAATCCCACTTGGCTGCCCGATTTTTATTCTTCTAGGTTGAAGCATTCGTTTCCAGTAACAGTTTGAATTTTTAGGTTTCACTCTGTTTTCTCCTACATACATAGCTGTGTTTGGAATTCTAAATCAAACACGGTTTGTGCTAGCTCCTTGAAACTTGACCAAATGAATAGTTCTAAGTTCTATCTCTATGGTTTGTTTCCTCTTGAAGTAGCCCCTGCAGAGACTGGCGAAAAACACTTTCTTTTGAAAGGGGTTGCCAAGCTTCCAAAATCTACTAGTTTGCTGAAATCTCAGCAAACATTTTTTCACCAAATCTTGATGATACTTGGTGGTAATGATCAGTTCACTAAACCACTTGGCTGCCCAATTTTTATTCTTCTAGGTTCAAGCGTTCGTTTCCAGTAACACTTTGAATTTATAGGTTTCACTCTGTTTTCTGCTATATAGATAGATGTGTTTGAAACTCTAAATCAAACACGGTTTGTGCTAGCTCATTGAAACTTGACCAAATGAATTAGTTCTAAGTTCTATCTCTAGGGTTTGTTTCCTCTTGAAGTACCCCATGCATAGACTGGCGAAAAACACTTTCGTTTGAAAGGGGTTGCCAAGCTTAAAAAAACTACTAGTTTGCTGAAATCTCAGCAAATATTTTTTCACCAAACCTTGATGATACTTGGTGGTAATGATCAGTTCACTAAGCCCACTTGGCTGCCCAATTTTCACTCTTCTAGGTTCAAGCATTCGTTTCCAGTAACACTTTGAATTTTTAGGTTTCAATCTCTTTTCTCCTACATAGATAGCTGTGTTTGGAATTCTAAATCAAACACGGTTTGTGCTAGCTCCTTGAAACTTGACAAAATGAAATAGTTTTAAGTTCTATCTCTATGGTTTGTTTCCTCTTGAAATACCCCATGCAGAGACTGGCGAAAAACTCTTTCGTTTGAAAAAGTTTGCCCAGCTTCCAAAAAACTACTAGTTTGCTGAAATCACAGCAAACATTTTTTCACCAAAACTTGATGATACTTGGTGGTAATGATCAGTTCACTAATCCCACTTGGCTGCCCAAATTTCACTCTTCTAGGTTCAAGCGTTCGTTTCCAGTAACACTTTGAATTTTAAGTTTCACTCTGTTTTCTCCTAACTAGATAGCTGTGTTTGGAATTCTAAATCAAACACGGTTTGTGCTAGCTCCTTGAAACTTGACAAAATGAAGTAGTTCTAAGTTCTATCTCTATGGTTTGTTTCCTCTTGAAGTACCCCATGCAGAGACTGGCGAAAAACACTTTCGTTTGAAAGGGGTTGCCAAGCTTCCAAAAAACTACTAGTTTGCTGAAATCTCAGCAAACATTTTTTCACCAAATCTTGATGATACTTGGTGGTAATGATCAGTTCAGTAATCCCACTTGGCTGCCCAATTTTTATTCTTCTAGGTTGAAGCAATTGTTTCCAGTAACAGTTTGAATTTTTAGGTTTCACTCTGTTTTCTCCTACATAGGTAGCTGTGTTTGGAATTCTAAATCAAACACGGTTTGTGCTAGCTCCTTGAAACTTGACCAAATGAAATAGTTCTAAGTTCTATCTCTATGGTTTGTTTCCTCTTGAAGTAGCCCATGCAGAGACTGGCGAAAAACACTTTCGTTTGAAAGGGGATGCCAAGCTTCCAAAAATCTACTAGTTTGCTGAAATCTCAGCAAACATTTTTTCACCAAATCTTGATGATACTTGGTGGTAATGATCAGTTCACTAAACCCATTTGGCTGCCCAATTTTTATTCTTCTAGGTTCAAGCGTTCGTTTCCAGTAACACTTTGAATTTTTAGGTTTCACTCTGTTTTCTGCTATATAGATAGATGTGTTTGAAACTCTAAATCAAACACGGTTTGTGCTAGCTCCTTGATACTTGACCAAATGAAGTAGTTCTAAGTTCTATCTCTATGGTTTGTTTCCTATTGAAGTACCCCATGCAGAGACTGGCGAAAAGCACTTTCGTTTGAAAGGGGTTGCCAAGCTTCCAAAAAACTACTAGTTTGCTGAAATCTCAGCAAATATTTTTTCACCAAACCTTGATGATACTTGGTGGTAATGATGAGTTCACTAAGCCCACTTGGCTGCCCAATTTTCACTCTTCTAGGTTCAAGCATTCGTTTCCAGTAACACTTTGAATTTTTAGGTTTCACTCTGTTTTCTCCTACATAGATAGCCGTGTTTGGAATTCTAAATAAAACACGGTTTGTGCTAGCTCTTTGAAACTTGACCAAATGAAGTAGTTCTAAGTTCTATCTCTATGGTTTGTTTCCTCTTGAAGAACCCCATGCAGAGACTGGCGAAAAACACTTTCGTTTGAAAGGGGTTGCCAAGCTTCCAAAAAACTACTAGTTTGCTGAAATCTCAGCAAACATTTTTCACCAAATCTTGATGATACTTGGTGGTAATGATCAGTTCAGTAATCCCACTTGGCTGCCCAATTTTTATTCTTCTAGGTTGAAGCAATTGTTTCCAGTAACAGTTTGAATTTTTAGGTTTCACTCTGTTTTCTCCTACATAGGTAGCTGGTTTGGAATTCTAAATCAAACACGGTTTGTGCTAGCTCCTTGAAACTTGACCAAATGAATTAGTTCTAAGTTCTATCTCTATGGTTTGTTTCCTCTTGAAGTAGCCAATGCAGAGACTGGCGAAAAACACTTTCTTTTGAAAGGGGTTGCCAAGCTTCCAAAAATCTACTAGTTTGCTGAAATCTCAGCAAAAATTTTTTCACCAAATCTTGATGATACTTGGTGGTAATGATCAGTTCACTAAACCCATTTGGCTGCCCAATTTTTAATCTTCTAGGTTCAAGCGTTCGTTTCCAGTAACACTTTGAATTTTTAGGTTTCACTCTGTTTTCTGCTATATAGATAGATGTGTTTGAAACTCTAAATCAAACACGGTTTTTGCTAGCTCCTTGAAACTTGACCAAATGAAGTAGTTCTAAGTTCTATCTCTATGGTTTGTTTCCTATTGAAGTACCCCATGCAGAGACTGGCGAAAAGCACTTTTGTTTGAAAAAGGTTGCCAAGCTTCAAAAAACTACTAGTTTGCTGTAATCTCAGCCAACATTTTTTCACCAAATCTTGATGATACTTGGTGGTAATCATAAGTTCACTAAGCCCACTTGGCTTTCCCAATTTTCACTCTTCTATGTTCAAGCGTTCGTTTAGAGTTTCTCTTTGAATTTTTAGGTTTCACTCTGTTTCACCTACATATATAGCTGTGTTTGGAATTCTATATAAAACACGGTTTGTGCTAGCTCCTTGAGACTTGACCAAATGAAGTAGTTCTAAGTTCTATCTCTATGGTTTGTTTCCTCTTGAAGTACCCCATGCAGAGACTGGCGAAAAACACTTTCGTTTGATAGGGGTTGCCAAGCTTCCAAAAAACTTCCAGTTTGCTGAAATCTCAGCAAACATTTTTTCACCAAATCTTGATGATACTTGGTGGTAATGATCAGTTCACTAAGCCCACTTGGCTGCCCAATTTTTATTCTTCTAGGTTGAAGCATTTGTTTCCAGTAACAGTTTGAATTTTTAGGTTTCACTCTGTTTTCTCTGCATAGATAGCTGTGTTTGGAATTCTAAATCAAACACGGTTTGAGCTAGCTCCTTGAAACTTGACCAAATGAAGTAGTTCTAAGTTCTATCTCTATGGTTTGTTTCCTCTTGAAGTACCCCATGCAGAGACTGGTGAAAACACTTTCGTTGGAAAGGGGTGGCCAAGCTTCCAAAAAACTACTAGTTTGCTGAAATCTCAGCAAACATTTTTTCACCAAATCTTGATGATACTTGCTGGTAATGATCAGTTCACTAAGCCCACTTGGCTGCCCAATTTTACTCTTCTAGGTTCAAGCGTTTGTTTCCAGTAACACTTTGAATTTTAGGTTTCACTCTGTTTTCTGCTATATAGATAGATGTGTTTGAAACTCTAAATCAAACACGGTTTGTGCTAGCTCCTTGAAACTTGACAAAATGAAGTAGTTCTAAGTTCTATCTCTATGGTTTGTTTCCTCTTGAAGTACCCCATGCAGAGACTGGCGAAAAGCACTTCGTTTGAAAGGGTTGCCAAGCTTCCAAAAACTACTAGTTTGCTGAAATCTCAGGCAAACATTTTTTCACCAAATCTTGATGATACTTGGTGGTAATCATCAGTTCACTAAGCCCACTTGGCTGCCCAATTTTCACTCTTCTAGGTTCAAGTGTCGGTTTCCAGTAACACTTTGAATTTTTAGGTTTCACTCTGTTTTCTGCTATATAGATAGATGTTTTTGAAACTCTAATCAAACCACGGTTTGTGCTAGCTCCTTGAAACTTGACCAAATGAATTAGTTCTAAGTTCTATCTCTATGGTTTGTTTCCTCTTGAAGTACCCCATGCAGAGACTGTCGAAAACACTTTCGTTTGAAAGGGGTTGCCAAGCTTCCAAAAACTAGTTTGCTGAAATCCAGCAAACATTTTTCACCAAATCTTGATGATAATTGGTGGCAATGATCAGTTCACGATCCCACTTGGCTGCCCAATTTTATTCTTCTAGGTTGAAGCATTCGTTTCCAGTAACAGTTTGAATTTTTAGGTTTCACTCTGTTTTCTCCTACATAGATAGCTGTGTTTGGAATTCTAAATCAAACACGGTTTGTGCTAGCTCCTTGAAACTTGACCAAATGAAGTAGTTCTAAGTTCTATCTCTATGGTTGTTTCCTCTTGATGTACCCCATGCAGAGACTGGCGAAAAACACTTTCGTTTGAAAGGGGTTGCCAAGCTTCCAAAAAGTACTAGTTTGCTGAAATCTCAGCAAACATTTTTCCACGAAATCTTGATGATACTTGGTGGTAATGATCAGTTCACAATCCCACTTGGCTGCCCAAATTTCACTCTTCTAGGTTCAAGCGTTCGTTTCCAGTAACACTTTGAATTTTTAGGTTTCACTCTGTTTTCTGCTATATAGATAGATATGTTTGAAACTCTAATCAAACACGGTTTGTGCTAGCGCCTTTAAACTTGACCAAATGAAGTAGTTCTAAGTTCTATTTCTATGGTTTCTTTCCTCTTGAAGTACCCCATGCAGAGACTGGCGAAAAACACTTTCGTTTGAAAGGGGTTGCCAAGCTTCCAAAAACTACTAGTTTGCTGAAATCTCAGCAAACATTTTTTCACAAATCTTGATGATACTTGGTGGTAATGATCAGTTCAGTAATCCCACTTGGCTGCCCAATTTTTATTCTTCTAGGTTGAAGCAATCGTTTCAGTAACAGTTTGATTTTTAGGTTTCACTCTGTTTTCTCCTACATAGATAGCTGTGTTGGAATTCTAAATCAAACACGGTTTGTGCTAGCACCTTGAAACTTGACCAAATGAAGTAGTTCTAAGTTCTATCTCTATGGTTTGTTTCCTCTTGAAGTACCCCATGCAGAGACTGGCGAAAAACACTTTCGTTTGAAAGGGTTTGCCAAGCTTCCAAAAAACTACTAGTTTGCTGAAATCTCAGCAAACATTTTTTCACCAAATCTTGATGATACTTGGTGGTAATGATCAGTTCACTAATCCCACTTGGCTGCCCAATTTTCTCTCTTCTAGGTTCAAGCGTTCGTTTCCAGTAACACTTTGAATTTTTAGGTTTCACTCTGTTTTCTGCTATATAGATAGATGTTTGAAACTCTAATCAAACCCGGTTTTTGCTAGCTCCTTGAAACGTGACCAAATGAAGTAGTTCTAAGTTCTATCTCTATGGTTTGTTTCCTCTTGAAGTACCCCATGCGGAGACTGGCGAAAAACACTTTCGTTTGAAAGGGGTTGCCAAGCTTCCAAAAAACTACTAGTTTGCTGAAATCTCAGCAAACATTTTTTCACCAAAACTTGATGATACTTGGTGGTAATGATCAGTTCACTAATCCCACTTGGCTGCCCAAACTTTTATTCTTCTATGTTGAAGCATTCGTTTCCAGTAACAGTTTGAATTTTTAGGTTTCACTCTGTTTTCTCCTACATAGATAGCTGTGTTTGAAACTCTAATCAAACACGGTTTTTGCTAGCTCCTTGAAACGTGACCAAATGGTAGTTCTAAGTTCTATCTCTATGGTTTGTTTCCTCTTGAAGTACCCCATGCGGAGACTGGCGAAAAACACTTTCGTTTGAAAGGGGTTGCCAAGCTTCCAAAAAACTACTAGTTTGCTGAAATCTCAGCAAACATTTTTTTCATCAAAACTTGATGATACTTGGTGGTAATGATCAGTTCACTATCCCACTTGGCTGCCCAATTTTATTCTTCTATGTTGAAGCATTCGTTTCCCAGTAACAGTTTGAATTTTTAGGTTTTCACACTGTTTTCTCCTACATAGATAGCTGTGTTTGAAACTCTAATCAAACACGGTTTGTGCTAGCTCCTTGAAACTTGACCAAATGAAGTAGTTCTAAGTTTCTATCTCTATGGTTTGTTTCCTCTTGAAGTACCCCATGCCGAGACTGGCGAAAAACACTTTCGTTTTAAAGTGGTTGCCAAGGCTTCAAAAAACTACTAGTTTGCTGAAATCTCAGCAAACATTTTTTCACCAAATCTTGATGATACTTGCTGGTAATGATCAGTTCACTAATCCCACTTGGCTGCCAACTTTTATTCTTCTATGTAGAAGCATTTCGTTTTCCAGTAACAGTTTGAATTTTTAGGTTTCACTCTGTTTTCTCCTACATAGATAGCTGTGTTTGGAATTCTAAATCAAACACGGTTTGTGCTAGCTCCTTGAAAGTTGACCCAAATGAAGTAGTTCTAAGTTCTATCTTTATGGTTTGTTTTCTCTTGAAGTAGCCCATGCAGAGACTGGCGAAAAACACTTTCTTTTTAAAGGGGTTGCCAAGCTTCCAAAAATCTACTAGTTTGCTGAAATCTCAGCAAACATTTTTTCACAAAACTTGATGATACTTGGTGGTAATGATCAGTTCACTAATCTCACTTGGCTGCCAAATTTTCACTCTTCTAGGTTCAAGCGTTCGTTTCCAGTAACACTTTGAATTTTTAGGTTTCACCTCTGTTTTCTGCTATATAGATAGATGTGTTTGAAACTCTAATCAAACACGGTTTGTGGCTAGCTCCTTGAAACTTGACCAAATGAAGTAGTTCTAAGTTCTATCTCTATGGTTTGTTTCCTCTTGAAGTACCCCATGCAGAGACTGGCGAAAAAAACTTTCGTTTGAAAGGGGTTGCCAAGCTTCCAAAAAACTACTAGTTTGCTGAAATCTCAGCAAACATTTTTTCACCATATCTTGATGATACCTTGGTCGTAATGATCAGTTCAGTAATCCCACTTGGCTGCCCAATTTATTCTTCTAGGTTGAAGCAATCGTTTCCAGTAACAGTTTGAATTTTTTAGGTTTCACTCTGTTTTCTCCTACATAGATAGCTGTGTTTTTAATTCTAAATCAAACACGGTTTGTGCTAGCTCCTTGAAACTTGACCAAATGAAGTAGTTCTAAGTCTATTTCTATGTTTGTTTCCTCTTGAAATACCCCATGCAGAGACTGTCGAAAACACTTTCGTTTGAAAGGGGTTGCCAAGCTTCCAAAAAACTACGAGTTTGCTGAAATCTCAGCAAACATTTTTTCACCAAATCTTGATGATACTTGGTGGTAATGATCAGTTCACTAATCCCACTTGGCTGCCCATTTTCACTCTTGTAGGTTCAAGCGTTCGTTTCCAGTAACACTTTGAATTTTTAGGTTTCCACTCTGTTTTTCTGCTATATAGATAGATGTTTTTGAAACTCTAATCAAACACGGTGTTTGCTAGCTCCTTGAAACGTGACCAAATGAAGTAGTTCTAAGTTCCTATCTCTATGGTTTTGTTTCCTCTTGAAGTACCCCATGCCGAGACTGGCAAAAAACACTTTCGTTTGAAAGGGGTTGCCAAGCTTCCAAAAAACTACTAGTTTGCTGAAATCTCAGCAAACATTTTTTCACCAAATCTTGATGATACTTGCTGGTAATGATCAGTTCACTAATCCCACTTGGCTGCCCAACTTTTATCTTCTATGTTGAAGCATTCGTTTCCAGTAACAGTTTGAATTTTTAGGTTTCACTTCGTTTTCTCCTACATAGATAGCTGTGTTTGAAACTCTAATCAAACACGGTTTGTGCTAGCTCCTTGAAACTTGACCAAATGAAGTAGTTCTAAGTTCTATCTCTATGGTTTGTTTCCTCTTGAAGTACCCCATGCCGAGACTGGCGAAAAAACACTTTCATTTTAAAGGGTTGCCAAGCTTCCAAAAACTACTAGTTTGGCTGAAATCTCAGCAAACATTTTTTCACCAAATCTTGATGATACTTGGTGGTAATGATCAGTTCACTAATCCCACTTGGCTGCCCAATTTCACTCTTCTAGGTTCAAGCGTTCGTTTCCAGTAACACTTTGAATTTTTAGGTTTCACTCTGTTTTCTGCTATATAGATAGATGTTTTGAAACTCTAAATCAAACCCGGTTTTTGCTAGCACCTTGAAAACGTGACCAAATGAAGTAGTTCTAAGTTTCTATCTCATGGTTTGTTTCCTCTTGTAGTACCCATGCAGAGACTGTCGAAAAACACTTTCGTTTGAAAGGGGTTGCCAAGCTTCCAAAAAACGACGAGTTTGCTGAAATCTCCAGCAAACATTTTTTCACCAAATCTGATGATACTTGGTGGTAATGATCAGTTCACTAATCCCACTTGGCTGCCCAATTTTCACTCTTCTAGGTTCAAGCGTTCGTTTCCAGTAACACTTTGAAATTTTAGGTTTCACTCTGTTTTCTGCTATATAGATAGATGTTTTTGAAACTCTAATCAAACACGGTTTTTGCTAGCTCCTTGAAACGTGACCAAATGAAGTAGTTCTAAGTTCTATCTCTATGGTTTGTTTCCTCTTGAAGTACCCCATGCCGAGACTGGCGAAAAACACTTTCGTTTGAAAGGGGTTGCCAAGCTTCAAAAAAACTACTAGTTTGCTGAAATCTCAGCAAACATTTTTTCACCAAATCTTGATGATACTTGGTGGTAATGATCAGTTCACTTAATCCCACTTGGCTGCCCAACTTTTATTCTTCTATGTTGAAGCATTCGTTTCCAGTAACAGTTTGAATTTTTAGGTTTCACTCTGTTTTCCTACATAGATAGCTGTGTTTGAAACTCTAATCAAACACGGTTTGTGCTAGCTCCTTGAAAACTTGACCAAATGAAGTAGTTCTAAGTTCTATCTCTATGGTTTGTTTCTCTTGAAGTACCCCATGCCGAGACTGGCGAAAAACACTTCGTTTTAAAGGGGTTGCCAAGCTTCCAAAAAACTACTAGTTTGCTGAAATCTCAGCAAAACATTTTTTCACCAATTCTTGATGTACTTGGTTGTAATGATCAGTTCACTAATCCCACTTGGCTGCCCAATTTTTCACTCTTCTAGGTTCAAGCGTTCGTTTCCAGTAACACTTTGAATTTTTAGGTTTCACTCTGTTTTCTGCTATATAAGCTAGATGTTTTGAAACTCTAAATCAAACCCGGTTTTTGCTAGCTCCTTGAAACGTGACCAAATGAAGTAGTTTCTAAGTTCTATCTCTATGGTTTGTTTCCTCTTGTAGTACCCCATGCAGAGACTGTCGAAAAACACTTTCGTTTGAAAGGGGTTGCCAAGCTTCCAAAAAACGACGAGTTTGCTGAAATCTCAGCAAACATTTTTTCACCAAATCTTGATGATACTTGGTGGTAATGATCAGTTCACTAATCCACTTGGCTGCCCAATTTTCACTCTTCTAGGTTCAAGCGTTCGTTTCCAGTAACACTTTGAAATTTTAGGTTTCACTCTGTTTTCTGCTATATAGATAGATGTTTTTGAAACTCTAATCAAACACGGTTTTTGCTAGCTCCTTGAAACGTGACCAAATGAAGTAGTTCTAAGTTCTATCTCTATGGTTTGTTTCCTCTTGAAGTACCCCATGCCGAGACTGGCGAAAAACACTTTCGTTTGAAAGGGGTTGCCAAGCTTCCAAAAAACTACTAGTTTGCTGAAAATCTCAGCAAACATTTTTTTCACCAAAATCTTGATGATACTTGGTGGTAATGATCAGTTCACTAATCCCACTTGGCTGCCCAACTTTTAATCTTCTATGTTGAAGCATTCGTTTCCAGTAACAGTTTGAATTTTTAGGTTTCACTCTGTTTTCTCTACATAGATAGCTGTGTTTGAAACTCTAATCAAACACGGTTTGTTGCTAGCTCCTTGAAACTTGACCAAATGAAGTAGTTCTAAGTTCTATCTCTATGGTTTGTTTCCTCTTGAAGTACCCCATGCCGAGACTGGCGAAAACACTTTCGTTTTAAAGGGGTTGCCAAGCTTCCAAAAAACTACTAGTTTGCTGAAATCTCAGCAAACATTTTTTCACCAAATCTTGATGATACTTGGTTGTAATGATCAGTTCACTAATCCCACTTGGCTGCCCAATTTTCACTCTTCTAGGTTCAAGCGTTCGTTTCCAGTAACACTTTGAATTTTTAGGTTTCACTCTGTTTTCTGCTATATAGATAGATGTTTTGAACTCTAATCAAACCCGGTTTTTGCTAGCTCCTTGAAACGTGACCAAATGAAGTAGTTCTAAGTTCTATCTCTATGGTTTGTTTCCTCTTGTAGTACCCCCATGCAGAGACTGTCGAAAAACACTTTCGTTTGAAAGGGGTTGCCAAGCTTCCAAAAAAAGACGAGTTTGCTGAAATCTCAGCAAACATTTTTTCACCAAATCTTGATGATACTTATTGGTAATGATCAGTTCACTAATCCCACTTGGCTGCCCAATTTTCACTCTTCTAGGTTCAAGCGTTCGTTTCCAGTAACACTTTGAATTTTAGGTTTCACTCTGTTTTCTGCTATATAGAATGATGTTTTTGAAACTCTAATCAAACACGGTTTTTGCTAGCTCCTTGAAACGTGACCAATGAAGTAGTTCTAAGTTCTATCTCTATGGTTTGTTTCCTCTTGAAGTACCCCATGCCGAGACTGGCGAAAAACACTTTCGTTTGAAAGGGGTTGCCAAGCTTCCAAAAAACTACTAGTTTGCTGAAATCTCAGCAAACATTTTTTCACCAAATCTTGATGATACTTGGTGGTAATGATCAGTTCACTAATCCCACTTGGCTGCCCAACTTTTAATCTTCTATGTTGAAGCATTCGTTCCAGTAACAGTTTGAATTTTTAGGTTTCACTCTGTTTTCTCCTACATAGATAGCTGTGTTTGAAACTCTAATCAACACGGTTTGTGCTAGCTCCTTGAAACTTGACCAAATGAAGTAGTTCTAAGTTCTATCTCTATGGTTTGTTTCCTCTTGAAGTACCCCATGCCGAGACTGGCGAAAAACACTTTCGTTTTAAAGGGGTTGCCAAGCTTTCCAAAAAACTACTAGTTTGCTGAAATCTCAGCAAACATTTTTTCACCAAAATCTTGATGATACTTGGTGGTAAATGATCAGTTCACTAATCCCACTTGGCTGCCCAATTTTCACTCTTCTAGGTTCAAGCGTTCGTTTCCAGTAACACTTTGAATTTTTAGGTTTCACTCTGTTTCTGCTATATAGATAGATGTTTTGAAACTCTAATCAAACCCGGTTTTTGCTAGCTCCTTGAAACGTGACCAAATGAAGTAGTTCTAAGTTCTATCTCTATGGTTTGTTTCCTCTTGAAGTACCCCATGCGGAGACTGGCGAAAAACACTTTCGTTTGAAAGGGGTTGCCAAGCTTCCAAAAAACTACTAGCTTGCTGAAATCTCAGCAAACATTTTTTCACCAAACTTGATTGATACTTGGTGGTAATGATCAGTTCACTAATCCCACTTGGCTGCCCAATTTTATTCTTCTATGTTGAAGCATTCATTCCAGTAACAGTTTGAATTTTTAGGTTTCACTCTGTTTTCTCCTACATAGATAGCTGTGTTTGAAACTCTAATCAAACACGGTTTGTGCTAGCTCCTTGAAACTTGACCAAATGAAGTAGTTCTAAGTTCTATCTCTATGGTTTGTTTCCTCTTGAAGTACCCCATGCCGAGACTGGCGAAAAACACTTTCCTTTTAAAAGGGGTTGCCAAGCTTCCAAAAAACTACTAGTTTGCTGAAATCTCAGCAAACATTTTTTCACCAAATCTTGATGATACTTGCTGGTAATGATCAGTTCACTAATCCCACTTGGCTGCCCAACTTTTATTCTTCTATGTGAAGCATTCGTTTCCAGTAACAGTTTGAATTTTTAGGTTTTCACTCTGTTTTCTCCTACATAGATAGCTGTGTTTGGAATTCTAAATCAAACACGGTTTGTGCTAGCTCCTTGAAAGTTGACCAAATGAAGTAGTTCTAAGTTCTATCTTTATGGTTTGTTTCCTCTTGAAGTAGCCCATGCAGAGACTGGCGAAAAACACTTTCTTTTTAAAGGGGTTGCCAAGCTTCCAAAAATCTACTAGTTTGCTGAAATGTCAGCAAACATTTTTTCACCAAATCTTGATGATAGTTGGTGGTAATGATCAGTTCACTAAACCCACTTGGCTGCCCAATTTTTATTCTTCTAGGTTCAAGCGTTCGTTTCCAGTAACACTTTGAATTTTTTGGTTTCACTCTGTTTTCTGCTACACAGATAGCTCTGTTTGGAATTCTAAATCAAACACGGTTTGTGCTAGCTCCTCTGAAACTTGACCAAATGAAGTACTTCTAAGTTCTATCTCTATGGTTTGTTTCCTCTTGAAATACCCGATGCAGAGACTGGCGAAAACCACTTTCGTTTGAAATTGGTTGCCACGCTTCCAAAAACTACTAGTTTGCTGAAAACCTCAGCAAACATTTTTTCACCAAAACTTGATGATACTTGGTGGTAATGATCAGTTCACTAATCCCACTTGGCTGCCCAATTTTCACTCTTCTAGGTTCAAGCGTTCGTTTTCCAGTAACACTTTGATTTTTTAGGTTTCACTCTGTTTTCTGCTATATAGATAGATGTGTTTGAAACTCTAATCAAACACGGTTTGTGCTAGCTCCTTGAAACTTGACCAAATGAAGTAGTTCTAAGTTCTATCTCTATGGTTTGTTTCCTCTTGAAGTACCCCATGCAGAGACTGGCGAAAAAAACTTTCGTTTGAAAGGGGTTGCCAAGCCTCCAAAAAACTACTAGTTTGCTGAAATCTCAGCAAACATTTTTCACCAAATTCTTGATGATACTTGGTGGTAATGATCAGTTCAGTAATCCCACTTGGCTGCCCAATTTTTATTCTTCTAGGTTGAAGCAATCGTTTCCAGTAAACAGTTTGAATTTTTAGGTTTCACTCTGTTTTCTCCTACATAGATAGCTGTGTTTGGAATTCTAAATCAAACCCGGTTTGTGCTAGCTCCTTGAAACTTGGCCAAATGAAGTAGTTCTAAGTTCTATCTCTATGGTTTGTTTCCTCTGAAGTACCCCATGCAGAGACTGTCGAAAAACACTTTCGTTTGAAAGGGGTTGCCAAGCTTCCAAAAAACGACGAGTTTGCTGAAATCTCAGCAAACATTTTTTCACCAAATCTTGATGATACTTGGTGGTAATGATCAGTTCACTAATCCCACTTGGCTGCCCAATTTTCACTCTTCTAGGTTCAAGCGTTCGTTTCCAGTAACACTTTGAAATTTAGGTTTCACTCTGTTTTCTGCTATATAGATAGATGTTTTTGAAACTCTAATCAACACGGTTTTTGCTAGCTCCTTGAACGGACCAAATGAAGTAGTTCTAAGTTCTATCTCTATGGTTTGTTTCCTCTTGAAGTACCCCATGCCGAGACTGGCGAAAAACACTTTCGTTGAAAGGGGTTGCCAAGCTTCCAAAAAACTACTAGTTTGCTGAAATCTCAGCAAACATTTTTTCACCAAATCTTGATGATACTTGGTGGTAATGATCAGTTCACTAATCCCACTTGGCTGCCCAACTTTTATTCTTCTATGTTGAAGCATTCGTTTCCAGTAACAGTTTGAATTTTTAGGTTCACTCTGTTTTCTCCTACATAGATAGCTGTGTTTGAAACTCTAATCAAACACGGTTTGTGCTAGCTCCTTGAAACTTGACCAAATGAAGTAGTTCTAAGTTCTATTCTCTATGGTTTGTTTCCTCTTGAAGTACCCCATGCCGAGACTGGCGAAAAACACTTTCGTTTAAAGGGGTTGCCAAGCTTCCAAAAAACTACTAGTTTGCTGAAATCTCAGCAAACATTTTTTCACCAAATCTTTGATGATACTTGGTGGTAATGATCAGTTCACTAATCCCACTTGGCTGCCCAATTTTCACTCTTCTAGGTTCAAGCGTTCGTTTCCAGTAACACTTTTGAATTTTTAGGTTTCACTCTGTTTTCTGCTATATAGATAGATGTTTTGAAACTCTAATCAAACCCGGTTTTTGCTAGCTCCTTGAAACGTGACCAAATGAAGTAGTTCTAAGTTCTATCTCTATGGTTTGTTCCTCTTGAAGTACCCCATGCGGAGACTGGCGAAAAACACTTTCGTTTGAAAGGGGTTGCCAAGCTTCCAAAAAACTACTAGCTTGCTGAAATCTCAGCAAACATTTTTTCACCAAAACTTGATGATACTTGGTGGTAATGATCAGTTCACTAATCCCACTTGGCTGCCAACTTTTATTCTTCTATGTTGAAGCATTCATTTCCAGTAACAGTTTGAATTTTTAGGTTTCACTCTGTTTTCTCCTACATAGATAGCTGTGTTTGAACTCTAATCAAACACGGTTTGTGCTAGCTCCTTGAAACTTGACCAAATGAAGTAGTTCTAAGTTCTATCTCTATGGTTTGTTTCCTCTTGAAGTACCCCATGCCGAGACTGGCGAAAAACACTTTCCTTTTAAAGGGGTTGCCAAGCTTCCAAAAAACTACTAGTTTGCTGAAATCTCAGCAAACATTTTTTCACCAAATCTTGATGATACTTGCTGGTAATGATCAGTTCACTAATCCCACTTGGCTGCCCAACTTTTATTCTTCTATGTTGAAGCATTTCGTTTCCAGTAACAGTTTGAATTTTTTAGGTTTCACTCTGTTTTCTCCTACATAGATAGCTGTGTTTGGAATTCTAAATCAAACACGGTTTGTGCTAGCTCCTTGAAAGTTGACCAAATGAAGTAGTTCTAAGTTCTATCTTTATGGTTTGTTTCCTCTTGAAGTAGCCATGCAGAGACTGGCGAAAAACACTTTCTTTTTAAAGGGGTTGCCAAGCTTCCAAAAATCTACTAGTTTGCTGAAATGTCAGCAAACATTTTTTCACCAAATCTTGATGATAGTTGGTGGTAATGATCAGTTCACTAAACCCACTTGGCTGCCCTATTTTTATTCTTCTAGGTTCAAGCGTTCGTTTCCAGTAACACTTTGAATTTTTTGGTTTCACTCTGTTTTTCTGCTACACAGATAGCTCTGTTTGGAATTCTAAATCAAACACGGTTTGTGCTAGCTCCTTGAAACTTGACCAAATGAAGTACTTCTAAGTTCTATCTCTATGGTTTGTTTCCTCTTGAAATACCCGATGCAGAGACTGGCGAAAACCACTTTCGTTTGAAATTGGTTGCCACGCTTCCAAAAAACTACTAGTTTGCTGAAATCTCAGCAAAACATTTTTTCACCAAAACTTGATGATACTTGGTGGTAATGATCAGTTCACTAATCCCACTTGGCTGCCCAATTTTCCCTCTTCTAGGTTCAAGCGTTCGTTTCCAGTAACACTTTGATTTTTTAGGTTTCACTCTGTTTTCTGCTATATAGATAGATGTGTTTGAAATCTAATCAAACACGGTTTGTGCTAGCTCCTTGAAACTTGACCAAATGAAGTAGTTCTAAGTTCTATCTCTATGGTTTGTTTCCTCTTGAAGTACCCCATGCAGAGACTGGCGAAAAAAACTTTCGTTTGAAAGGGGTTGCCAAGCCTCCCAAAAAACTACTAGTTTGCTGAAATCTCAGCAAACATTTTTTCACCAAATCTTGATGATACTTGGTGGTAATGATCAGTTCAGTAATCCCACTTGGCTGCCCAATTTTTATTCTTCTAGGTTGAAGCAATCGTTTCCAGTAACCAGTTTGAATTTTTAGGTTTCACTCTGTTTTCTCCTACATAGATAGCTGTGTTTGGAATTCTAAATCAAACCCGGTTTGTGCTAGCTCCTTGAAACTTGGCCAAATGAAGTAGTTCTAAGTTCTATCTCTATGGTTTGTTTCCTCTTGAAGTACCCCATGCAGAGACTGTCGAAAAACACTTTCGTTTGAAAGGGGTTGCCAAGCTTCCAAAAAACTACGAGTTTGCT
This sequence comes from Callospermophilus lateralis, assembly GCF_048772815.1. NCBI lineage: Eukaryota > Metazoa > Chordata > Mammalia > Rodentia > Sciuridae > Callospermophilus > Callospermophilus lateralis. Next base: position 19,307 of record NW_027516312.1, read on the forward strand.
GAAATCTCAGCAAACATTTTTTCACCAAAACTTGATGATACTTGGTGGTAATGATCAGTTCACTAATCCCACTTGGCTGCCCAATTTTCACTCTTCTAGGTTCAAGCGTTCGTTTCCAGTAACACTTTGAATTTTTAGGTTTCACTCTGTTTTCTGCTATATAGATAGATGTTTTGAAACTCTAATCAAACACGGTTTGTGCTAGCTCCTTGAAACTTGACCAAATGAAGTAGTTCTAAGTTCTATCTCTATGGTTGTTTCCTCTTGAAGTACCCCATGCCGAGACTGGCGAAAAACACTTTCGTTTTAAAGGGGTTGCAAGCTTCCAAAAACTACTAGTTTGCTGAAATCTCAGCAAACATTTTTTCACCAAATCTTGATGATACTTGCTGGTAATGATCAGTTCACTTAATCCCACTTGGCTGCCCAACTTTTATTCTTCTATGTTGAAGCATTCGTTTCCAGTAACAGTTTGAATTTTAGGTTTCACTCTGTTTTCTCCTACATAGATAGCTGTGTTTGGATTCTAAATCAAACAGGGTTTGTGCTAGCTCCTTGAAAGTTGACCAAATGAAGTAGTTTCTAAGTTCTATCTTTATGTTTTGTTTCCTCTTGAAGTAGCCCATGCAGAGACTGGCAAAAAACACTTTCTTTGAAAGGGGTTGCCAAGCTTCCAAAAATCTACTGTTTGCTGAAATCTCAGCAAACATTTTTTCACCAAATCTTGATGATACTTGGTGGTAATGATCGTTCACTAATCCCACTTGGCTGCCCAATTTTTATTCTTCTAGGTTCAAGCGTTCCGTTTCCAGTAACACTTTGAATTTTTAGGTTTCACTCTGTTTTCTGCCTACACAGATAGCTGTGTTTGGAATCTAAATCAAACACGGTTTGTGCTAGCTCCTTGAAACTTCACCAAATGAAGTACTTCTAAGTTCTATCTCTATGGTTTGTTTCCTCTTGAAATACCCGATGCAGAGACTGGCGAAAAACACTTTCGTTTGAAAGGGTTGCCACGCTTCCAAAAAACTACTAGCTTGCTGAAATCTCAGCAAACATTTTTTTCACCAAAACTTGATGATACTTGCTGGTAATGATCAGTTCACTAATCCCACTTGGCTGACAACTTTTATTCTTCTATGTTGAAGCATTTCGTTTCCAGTACCAGTTTGAATTTTTAGGTTTCACTCTGTTGTCTCCTACATAGATAGCTGTGTTTGAAACTCTAATCAAACACGGTTTGTGCTAGCTCCTTGAAACGTGACCAAATGAAGTAGTTCTAAGTTCTATCTCTATTGTTTGTTTCCTCTTGAAAGTACCCCATGCGGAGACTGGCGAAAAAACACTTTCGTTTGAAAGGTGTTGCCAAGCTTCCAAAAACAACTAGTTTGCTGAAATCTCAGCAAACATTTTTCACCAAATCTTGATGATACTTGGTGGTAATGATCAGTTCACTTAGCCCACTTGGCTGCCCAATTTTTATTCTTCTAGGTTGAAGCATTCGTTTCCAGTAACATTTTGAATTTTTAGGTTTCACTCTGTTTTCTCCTACATAGATAGCTGTGTTTGGAATTCTAAATCAAAGACGGTTTGTGCTAGCTCCTTGAAACTTGACCAAATGAAGTAGTTCTAAGTTCTATCTCTATGGTTTGTTTCCTCTTGAAGTACCCCATGCAGAGACTGGCGAAAAACACTTTGGTTTGAAAGGGGTTGCCAAGCTTCCAAAAAAACTACTAGTTTGCTGAAATCTCAGCAAACATTTCTTCACCAAATCTTGATGATACTTGGTGGTAATGGTCAGTTCACTAAGCCCACTTGGCTGCCCAATTTTCACTCTTCTAGGTTCAAGTGTTCGTTTCCAGTAACACTTTCAATTTTTAGGTTTCACTCTGTTTTCTGCTATATAGATAGATGTGTTTGAAACTCTAATCAAACACGGTTTGTGCTAGCTCCTTGAAACTTGACCAAATGAAGTAGTTCTAAGTTCTATCTCTATGGTTTGTTTCCTCTTGAAGTACCCCATGCAGAGACTGGCGAAAAACACTTTCGTTTGAAAGGGGTTGCCAAGCTTCCAAAAAAACTACTAGTTTGCTGAAATCTCAGCAAACATTTTTTTCACCAAATCTTGATGATACTTGGTGGTAATGATCAGTTCTCTAAGCCCACTAGGCTGCCCAATTTTTATTCTTCTAGGTTGAAGCGTTCGTTTCCAGTAACAGTTTGAATATTTAGGTTTCACTCTGTTTTCTTCTGCATACATAGCTGTGTTTGGAATTCTAAACAAATACGGTTTGAGCTAGCTCCTTGAAACTTGACCAAATGAAGTAGTTCTAAGTTCTATCTCTATGGTTTTGTTTCCTCTTGAAGTACCCATGCAGAGACTGGCGAATAACACTTTCGTTTGAAAGGGGTTGCCCAAACTTCCAAAAACTACTAGTTTGCTGAAATCTCAGCAAATATTTTTTTCAACAAATCTTGATGATACTTGGTGGTAAATGATCAGTTCACTATGCCCACTTGGCTTCCCTATTTTCAGTCTTCTAATTTTAAGCGTTCGTTTCCAGTAACACTTTGAATGTTTAGGTTTCACTGTGTTTTCTGCTATATAGATAGATGTGTTTGAACTCTAAATCAAACACGGTTTGTGCTAGCTCCTTGAACTTGACCAAATGAAGTAGTTCTAAGTTCTATCTATATGTTTGTTTCCTCTTGAAGTACCCCATGCAGAGACTGGCGAAAGTCCATTTCATTTGAAAGGGGTGGCCAAGCTTCCAAAAAACTACTAGTTTGCTGAAATATCAGCAAACATTTTTTCACCAAATCTTGATGATACTTGGTGGTAATCATCAGTTCACTAAGCCCACTTGCTGCCCAAATTTCACTCTTCTAGATTCAAGCGTTCGTTTCCAGTAACACTTTGAAATTTTAGGTTTCACTCTGTTTTTCTCCTACATAGATAGCTGTGTTTGGAATTCTAAATCAAACACGGTTTGTGCTAGCTCCTTGAAACATGACCAAATGAAGTAGTTCTAAGTTCTATCTCTATGGTTTGTTTCCTCTTGAAGTACCCCATGCAGAGACTGGCGAAAAAACTTTCGTTTGAAAGGGGTTGCGAAGCTTCCAAAAAACTTCTAGTTTGCTGAAATCTCAGCAAACATTTTTTCACCAAATCTTGATGATACTTGGTGGTAATGATCAGTCACTAAGCCCACTTGGCTGCCCAATTTTCACTCTTCTAGGTTCAAGCGTTCGTTTACAGTAATACTTTGGATTTTTAGGTTTCACTCTGTTTTCTCCTACATAGATAGCTGTGTTTGGAATTCTAAATCAAACACGGTTTGTGCTAGCTCCCTTGAAACTTGACCATATGAAGTAGTTCTAAGTTCTATCTCTATGGTTTGTTTCCTCTTGAAGTACCCCATGCAGAGACTGGCGAAAAGCACTTTCGTTTGAAAGGGTTGCCAAGCTTCAAAAAACTACTAGTTTGCTGATATCTCAGCAAACATTTTTTCACCAAATCTTGATGATACTTGGTGGTAATCATCAGTTCACTAAGCCGACTTGGCTGCCCAATTTTCACTCTTCTAGGTTCACGCATTCGTTTCCAGTAACACTTTGAATTTTTAGGTTTCACTCTGTTTTCTCCTACATAGATAGCTGTGTTTGAAATACTAAATCAAACACGGTTTGTGCTAGCTCCTTGAAACTTGACCAAATGAAGTATTTCTACGTTCTATCTCTATGGTTTGTTTCCTCTTGAAGTACCCCATGCAGAGACTGGCGAAAAACACTTTCGTTTGAAAGGGGTTGCCAAGCTTCCAAAAAACTACTAGTTTGCTGAAATCTCAGCAAAATTTTTTCACCAAAACTTGATGATACTTGGTGGTAATGATCAGTTCACTAAGCCCACTTGGCTGCCCAATTTTCACTCTTCTAGGTTCAAGCGTTCGTTTACAGTAATACTTTGGATTTTTAGGTTTCACTCTGTTTTCTCCTACATAGATAGCTGTGTTTGGAATTCTAAATCAAACACGGTTTGTGCTAGCTCCTTGAAACTTGACCATATGAAGTAGTTCTAAGTTCTATCTCTATGGTTTGTTTCCTCTTGAAGTACCCCATGCAGAGACTGGCGAAAAGCACTTTCGTTTGAAAGGGTTGCCAAGCTTCCAAAAAACTACTAGTTTGCTGATATCTCAGCAAACATTTTTCACCAAATCTTGATGATACTTGGTGGTAATCATCAGTTCACTAAGCCGACTTGGCTGCCCAATTTTCACTCTTCTAGGTTCACGCATTCGTTTCCAGTAACACTTTGAATTTTTTAGGTTTCACTCTGTTTTCTCCTACATAGATAGCTGTGTTTGAAATACTAAATCAAACACGGTTTGTGCTAGCTCCTTGAAACTTGACCAAATGAAGTAGTTCTACGTTCTATCTCTATGGTTTGTTTCCTCTTGAAGTACCCCATGCAGAGACTGGCGAAAAACACTTTCGTTTGAAAGGGGTTGCCAAGCTTCCAAAAAACTACTAGTTTGCTGAAATCTCAGCAAAATTTTTTCACCAAAACTTGATGATACTTGGTGGTAATGATCAGTTCACTAATCCCACTTGGCTGCCCAATTTTTATTCTTCTAGGTTCAAGCGTTCGTTTCCAGTAACACTTTGAATTTTTAGGTTTCACTCTGTTTTCTGCTATATAGATAGATGTGTTTGGAATTCTAAATCAAACACGGTTTGAGCTAGCTCCTTGAAACTTGACCAAATGAAGTAGTTCTACGTTCTATCTCTATGGTTTGTTTCATCTTGAAGTACCCCATGCAGAGACTGGCGAAAAACACTTTCGTTTGAAAGGGGTTGCCAAGCTTCCAAAAAACTACTAGTTTGCTGAAATCTCAGCAAACATTTTTTCACCAAATCTTGATGATACTTGGTGGTATTGATCTGTTCTCTAAGCCCACTTGGCTGCCCAATTTTTATTCTTCTAGGTTGAAGCATTCGTTTCCAGTAACAGTTTGAATTTTTAGGTTTCACTCTGTTTTCTCCTACATAGATAGCTGTGTTTGGAATTCTAAATCAAACACGGTTTGTGCTAGCTCCTTGAAACTTGACCAAATGAAGTAGTTCTAAGTTCTATCTCTATGTTTGTTTCCTCTTGAAGTACCCCATGCAGAGACTGGCGAAAAACACTTTTGTTTGAAAGGGTTGCCAAGCTTCCAAAATCTACTAGTTTGCTGAAATCTCAGCAAACATTTTTTCACCAAATCTTGATGATACTTTGTGGTAATGATCAGTTCACTAAGCCCACTTGGCTGCCCAATTTTCACTCTTCTAGGTTCAAGCGTTCGTTTCCAGTAACACTTTGAATTTTTAGGTTTCACTCTGTTTTCTGCTATATAGATAGATGTTTTGAAACTCTAATCAAACACGGTTTTTGCTAGCTCCTTGAAACGTGACCAAATGAAGTAGTTCTAAGTTCTATCTCTATGGTTTGTTTCCTCTTGAAGTACCCCATGCCGAGACTGGCGAAAAACACTTTCGTTTGAAAGGGGTTGCCAAGCTTCCAAAAAACTACTAGTTTGCTGAAATCTCAGCAAACATTTTTTCAACCAAATCTTGATGATACTTGGTGGTAATGATCAGTTCACTAATCCCACTTGGCTGCCCAACTTTTATTCTTCTATGTTGAAGCATTCGTTTCCAGTAACAGTTTGAATTTTTAGGTTTCACTCTGTTTTCTCCTACATAGATAGCTGTGTTTGAAACTCTAATCAAACACGGTTTGTGCTAGCTCCTTGAAACTTGACCAAATGAAGTAGTTCTAAGTTCTATCTCTATGGTTTGTTTCCTCTTGAAGTACCCCATGCCGAGACTGGCGAAAAACACTTTCGTTTTAAAGGGGTTGCCAAGCTTCCAAAAAACTACTAGTTTGCTGAAATCTCAGCAAACATTTTTTCACCAAATCTTGATGATACTTGGTGGTAATGATCAGTTCACTAATCCCACTTGGCTGCCCAATTTTCACTCTTCTAGGTTCAAGCGTTCGTTTCCAGTAACACTTTGAATTTTTAGGTTTCACTCTGTTTTCTGCTATATAGATAGATGTTTTGAAACTCTAATCAAACCCGGTTTTTGCTAGCTCCTTGAAACGTGACCAAATGAAGTAGTTCTAAGTTCTATCTCTATGGTTTGTTTCCTCTTGAAGTAGCCCATGCAGAGACTGGCGAAAAACACTTTCTTTTTAAAGGGGTTGCCAAGCTTCCAAAAATCTACTAGTTTGCTGAAATGTCAGCAAACATTTTTTCACCAAATCTTGATGATACTTGGTGGTAGTGATCAGTTCACTAAACCCACTTGGCTGCCCAATTTTTATTCTTCTAGGTTCAAGCGTTCGTTTCCAGTAACACTTTGAATTTTTTGGTTTCACTCTGTTTTCTGCTACACAGATAGCTCTGTTTGGAATTCTAAATCAAACACGGTTTGTGCTAGCTCCTTGAAACTTGACCAAATGAAGTACTTCTAAGTTCTATCTCTATGGTTTGTTTCCTCTTGAAATACCCGATGCAGAGACTGGCGAAAAACACTTTCGTTTGAAAGGGGTTGCCACGCTTCCAAAAAACTACTAGTTTGCTGAAATCTCAGCAAACATTTTTTCACCAAAACTTGATGATACTTGGTGGTAATGATCAGTTCACTAATCCCACTTGGCTGCCCAATTTTCACTCTTCTAGGTTCAAGCGTTCGTTTCCAGTAACACTTTGATTTTTTAGGTTTCACTCTGTTTTCTGCTATATAGATAGATGTGTTTGAAACTCTAATCAAACACGGTTTGTGCTAGCTCCTTGAAACTTGACCAAATGAAGTAGTTCTAAGTTCTATCTCTATGGTTTGTTTCCTCTTGAAGTACCCCATGCAGAGACTGGCGAAAAAAACTTTCGTTTGAAAGGGGTTGCCAAGCCTCCAAAAAACTACTAGTTTGCTGAAATCTCAGCAAACATTTTTTCACCAAATCTTGATGATACTTGGTGGTAATGATCAGTTCAGTAATCCCACTTGGCTGCCCAATTTTTATTCTTCTAGGTTGAAGCAATCGTTTCCAGTAACAGTTTGAATTTTTAGGTTTCACTCTGTTTTCTCCTACATAGATAGCTGTGTTTGGAATTCTAAATCAAACCCGGTTTGTGTTAGCTCCTTGAAACTTGGCCAAATGAAGTAGTTCTAAGTTCTATCTCTATGGTTTGTTTCCTCTTGAAGTACCCCATGCAGAGACTGTCGAAAAACACTTTCGTTTGAAAGGGGTTGCCAAGCTTCCAAAAAACTACGAGTTTGCTGAAATCTCAGCAAACATTTTTTCACCAAAACTTGATGATACTTGGTGGTAATGATCAGTTCACTAATCCCACTTGGCTGCCCAATTTTCACTCTTCTAGGTTCAAGCGTTCGTTTCCAGTAACACTTTGAATTTTTAGGTTTCACTCTGTTTTCTGCTATATAGATAGATGTTTTTGAAACTCTAATCAAACACGGTTTGTGCTAGCTCCTTGAAACTTGACCAAATGAAGTAGTTCTAAGTTCTATCTCTATGGTTTGTTTCCTCTTGAAGTACCCCATGCCGAGACTGGCGAAAAACACTTTCGTTTTAAAGGGGTTGCCAAGCTTCCAAAAAACTACTAGTTTGCTGAAATCTCAGCAAACATTTTTTCACCAAATCTTGATGATACTTGCTGGTAATGATCAGTTCACTAATCCCACTTGGCTGCCCAACTTTTATTCTTCTATGTTGAAGCATTCGTTTCCAGTAACAGTTTGAATTTTTAGGTTTCACTCTGTTTTCTCCTACATAGATAGCTGTGTTTGAAACTCTAATCAAACACGGTTTTTGCTAGCTCCTTGAAACGTGACCAAATGAAGTAGTTCTAAGTTCTATCTCTATTGTTTGTTTCCTCTTGAAGTACCCCATGCGGAGACTGGCGAAAAACACTTTCGTTTGAAAGGGGTTGCCAAGCTTCCAAAAAACTACTAGTTTGCTGAAATCTCAGCAAACATTTTTTCATCAAAACTTGATGATACTTGGTGGTAATGATCAGTTCACTAATCCCACTTGGCTGCCCAACTTTTATTCTTCTATGTTGAAGCATTCGTTTCCAGTAACAGTTTGAATTTTTAGGTTTCACTCTGTTTTCTCCTACATAGATAGCTGTGTTTGAAACTCTAATCAAACACGGTTTGTGCTTGCTCCTTGAAACTTGACCAAATGAAGTAGTTCTAAGTTCTATCTCTATGGTTTGTTTCCTCTTGAAGTACCCCATGCCGAGACTGGCGAAAAACACTTTCGTTTTAAAGGGGTTGCCAAGCTTCCAAAAAACTACTAGTTTGCCGAAATCTCAGCAAACATTTTTTCACCAAATCTTGATGATACTTGCTGGTAATGATCAGTTCACTAATCCCACTTGGCTGCCCAACTTTTATTCTTCTATGTTGAAGCATTCGTTTCCAGTAACAGTTTGAATTTTTAGGTTTCACTCTGTTTTCTCCTATATAGATAGCTGTGTTTGGAATTCGAAATCAAACACGGTTTGTGCTAGCTCCTTGAAAGTTGACCAAATGAAGTAGTTCTAAGTTCTATCTTTATGGTTTGTTTCCTCTTGAAGTAGCCCATGCAGAGACTGGCGAAAAACACTTTCTTTTTAAAGGGGTTGCCAAGCTTCCAAAAATCTACTAGTTTGCTGAAATCTCAGCAAACATTTTTTAACCAAATCTTGATGATACTTGGTGATAATGATCAGTTCACTAAACCCACTTGGCTGCCCAATTTTTATTCTTCTAGGTTCAAGCGTTCGTTTCCAGTAACACTTTGAATTTTTAGGTTTCACTCTGTTTTCTGCTACACAGATAGCTGTGTTTGGAATTCTAAATCAAACACGGTTTGTGCTAGCTCCTTGAAACTTGACCAAATGAAGTACTTCTAAGTTCTATCTCTATGGTTTGTTTCCTCTTGAAATACCCGATGCAGAGACTGGCGAAAAACACTTTCGTTTGAAAGGGGTTGCCACGCTTCCAAAAAACTACTAGTTTGCTGAAATCTCAGCAACCTTTTTTTCACCAAAACTTGATGATACTTCGTGGTAATGATCAGTTCACTAATCCCACTTGGCTGCACAATTTTTAATCTTCTAGGTTCAAGCGTTCGTTTCCAGTAACACTTTGAATTTTTAGGTTTCACTCTGTTTTCTGCTACATAGATAGATGTGTTTGAAACTCTAATCAAACACGGTTTGTGCTAGCTCCTTGAAACTTGACCAAATGAAGTAGTTCTAAGTTCTATCTCTATGGTTTGTTTCCTCTTGAAGTACCCCATGCAGAGACTGGCGAAAAAAACTTTCGTTTGAAAGGGGTTGCCAAGCTTCCAAAAAACTACTAGTTTGCTGAAATCTCAGCAAATATTTTTTCACCAAATCTTGATGATACTTGGTGGTAATGATCAGTTCAGTAATCCCACTTGGCTGCCCAATTTTTATTCTTCTAGGTTGAAGCAATCGTTTCCAGTAACAGTTTGAGTTTTTAGGTTTCACTCTGTTTTCTCCTACATAGATAGCTGTGTTTGGAATTCTAAATCAAACACGGTTTGTGCTAGCTCCTTGAAACTTGACCAAATGAAGTAGTTCTAAGTTCTATCTCTATGGTTTGTTTCCTCTTGAAGTACCCCATGCAGAGACAGTCGAAAAACACTTTCGTTTGAAAGGGGTTGCCAAGCTTCCAAAAAACTACTAGTTTGCTGAAATCTCAGCAAACATTTTTTCACCAAATCTTGATGATACTTGGTGGTAATGATCAGTTCACTAATCCCACTTGGCTGCCCAATTTTCACTCTTCTAGGTTCAAGCGTTCGTTTCCAGTAACACTTTGAATTTTTGGGTTTCACTCTGTTTTCTGCTATATAGATAGATGTTTTTGAAACTCTAATCAAACACGGTTTTTGCTAGCTCCTTGAAACGTGACCAAATGAAGTAGTTCTAAGTTCTATCTCTATGGTTTGTTTCCTCTTAAAGTACCCCATGAAGAGACTGGCGAAAAGCACTTTCGTTTGAAAGGGGTTGCCAAGCTTCCAAAAAACTACTAGTTTGCTGATATCTCAGCAAACATTTTTTCACCAAATCTTGATGATACTTGGTGGTAATCATCAGTTCACTAAGCCCACTTTTCTGCCCGATTTTCACTCTTCTAGGTTCACGCGTTTGTTTCCAGTAACACTTTGAATTTTTAGGTTTCACTCTGTTTTTCATAGATAGCTGTGTTTGAATTCTAAATCAAACACGGTTTGTGCTAGCTCCTAGAGACTTGACCAATTAAAGTAGTTCTAAGTTCTATCTCTATGGTTTGTTTCCTCTTGAAGTAACCCATGCAGAGACTGGCGAAAAACACTTTCGTTTGAAAGGTGTTGCCAAGCTTCCAAAAAACAACTAGTTTGCTGAAATCTCAGCAAACATTTTTTCACCAAATCTTGATGATACTTGGTGGTAATGATCAGTTCACTTAGCCCACTTGGCTGCCCAATTTTTATTCTTCTAGGTTGAAGCATTCGTTTCCAGTAACATTTTGAATTTTTAGGTTTCACTCTGTTTACTCCTACATAGATAGCTGTGTTTGGAATTCTAAATCAAAGACGGTTTGTGCTAGCTCCTTGAAACTTGACCAAATGAAGTAGTTCTAAGTTCTATCTCTATGGTTTGTTTCCTCTTGAAGTACCCCATGCAGAGACTGGCGAAAAACACTTTGGTTTGAAAGAGGTTGCCAAGCTTCCAAAAAAACTACTAGTTTGCTGAAATCTCAGCAAACATTTCTTCACCAAATCTTGATGATACTTGGTGGTAATGGTCAGTTCACTAAGCCCACTTGGCTGCCCAATTTTCACTCTTCTAGGTTCAAGTGTTCGTTTCCAGTAACACTTTCAATTTTTAGGTTTCACTCTGTTTTCTGCTATATAGATAGATGTGTTTGAAACTCTAATCAAACACGGTTTGTGCTAGCTCCTTGAAACTTGACCAAATGAAGTAGTTCTAAGTTCTATCTCTATGGTTTGTTTCCTCTTGAAGTACCCCATGCAGAGACTGGCGAAAAACACTTTCGTTTGAAAGGGGTTGCCAAGCTTCCAAAAAAACTACTAGTTTGCTGAAATCTCAGCAAACATTTTTTCACCAAATCTTGATGATACTTGGTGGTAATGATCAGTTCTCTAAGCCCACTAGGCTGCCCAATTTTTATTCTTCTAGGTTGAAGCGTTCGTTTCCAGTAACAGTTTGAATTTTTAGGTTTCACTCTGTTTTCTTCTGCATACATAGCTGTGTTTGGAATTCTAAATCAAATACGGTTTGAGCTAGCTCCTTGAAACTTGACCAAATGAAGTAGTTCTAAGTTCTATCTCTATGGTTTGTTTCCTCTTGAAGTACCCCATGCAGAGACTGGCGAAAAACACTTTCGTTTGAAAGGGGTTGCCAAACTTCCAAAAAACTACTAGTTTGCTGAAATCTCAGCAAATATTTTTTCAACAAATCTTGATGATACTTGGTGGTAATGATCAGTTCACTATGCCCACTTGGCTTCCCTATTTTCAGTCTTCTAATTTTAAGCGTTCGTTTCCAGTAACACTTTGAATGTTTAGGTTTCACTGTGTTTTCTGCTATATAGATAGATGTGTTTGAAACACTGATCAAACACGGTTTGTGCTAGCTCCTTGAAACTTGACCAAATGAAGTAGTTCTAATTTCTATCTCTATGGTTTGTTTCCTCTTGAAGTACCCCATGCAGAGACTGGCGAAAAACACTTTCGTTTGAAAGGGGTTGCCAAGCTTCCAAAAAACTACTAGTTTGCTGAAATCCCAGCAAACATTTTTTCGCCAAATCTTGATGATACTTGGTGGTAATGATCAGTTCACTAATCCCACTTGGCTGCCCAATTTTCACTCCTCTAGGTTCAAGCGTTCGTTTCCAGTAACACTTTGAATTTTTAGGTTTCACTCTGTTTTCTGCTATATAGATAGATGTGTTTGAAACACTGATCAAACACGGTTTGTGCTAGCTCCTTGAAACTTGACCAAATGAAGTAGTTCTATGTTCTATCTCTATGTTTTGTTTCCTCTTGAAGTACCCCATGCAGAGACTGGCGAAAAACACTTTCGTTTGAAAGGGGTTGCCAAGCTTCCAAAAAACTACTAGATTGCTGAAATCTCAGCAAACATTTTTTCACCAAATCTTGATGATAATTGGTGGTAATGATCAGTTCACTAATCCCACTTGGCTGCCCAATTTTTATTCTTCTAGGTTGAAGCATTCGTTTCCAGTAACAATTTGAATTTTTAGGTTTCACTCTATTTTCTCCTACATAGATAGCTGTGTTTGGAATTCTAACTCAAACACGGTTTGTGCTAGCTCCTTGAAACTTGACCAAATGAAGTAGTTCTACGTTCTACCTCTATGGTTTGTTTCCTCTTGAAGTACCCCATGCAGAGACTGGCGAAAAACTCTTTTGTTTGAAAGGGGTTGCCAAGTTTCCAAAAAACTACTAGTTTGCTGAAATCTCAGCAAACATTTTTTCACCAAATCTTGATGATACTTGGTGGCAATGATCAGTTCACTAATCCCACTTGGCTGCTCAATTTTTATTCTTCTAGGATGAAGCATTCGTTTCCAGTAACAGTTTGAATTTTTAGGTTTCACTCTGTTTTCTCCTACATAGATAGCTGTGTTTGGAATTCTAAATCAAACACGGTTTGTGCTAGCTCCTTGAAACTTGACCAAATGAAGTAGTTCTAAGTTCTATCTCTATGGTTTGTTTCCTCTTGAAGTACCCCATGCAGAGACTGGCGAAAAACACTTACTTTTTAAAGTGGTTGCCAAGCTTCCATAAACTACTAGTTTGCTGAATCTCAGCAAAAATTTTTTCACCAAATCTTGATGATACTAGGTGGTAATGATTAGTTCACTAATCCCACTTGACTGCCCAAATTTTATTCTTCTAGGTTGAAGCATTCGTTTCAAGTAACACTTTGAATTTTTAGGTTTCACTCTGTTTTCTTCTATATAGATAGATGTGTTTGAAACTCTAAATCAAACACGGTTTGTGCTAGCTCCTTGAAACTTGACCAAATGAAGTAGTTCTAAGTTCTATCTCTACGGTTTGTTTCCTCTTGAAGTACCCCATGCAGAGTCTGGCGAAAAACACTTTCGTTTGAAAGGGGTTGCCAAGCTTCCAAAAAACTACTAGTTTGCTGAAATCTCAGCAAACATTTTTTCACCAAATCTTGATGATACTTGGTGGTAATGATTAGTTCACTAATCCCACTTGGCTGCCCAATTTTTATTCTTCTAAGTTGAAGCACTCGTTTCCAGTAACAGTTTGAATTTTTAGGTTTCACTCTGTTTTCTCCTAAATAGATAGCTATGTTTGTAATTCTAAATCAAACACGGTTTGTGCTAGCTCCTTGAAACTTGACCAAATGAAGTAGTTCTAAGTTCTATCTCTATTGACTGTTTCCTCTTGAAGTACCCCATGCAGAGACTGGCGAAAAACACTTTCGATAAAAGGGGTTGCCAAGCTTCCAAAAAACTACTAGTTTGCTGAAATCTCAGGAAACATTTTTTCACCAAATCTTGATGACACTTGGTGGTAATGATCAGTTCAGTAAGCCCACTTGGCTGCCCAATTTTTATTCTTCTAGGTTGAAGCATTGTTTTCCAGTAACAGTTTGAATTTTTAGGTTTCACTCTGTTTTCTCCTACATAGATAGCTGTGTTTGGAATTCTAAATCAAACACGGATTGTGCTAGCTCCTTGAAACTTGACCAAATGAAGTAGTTCTAAGTTCTATCTCTATGGTTTGTTTCCTCTTGAAGTACCCCATGCAGAGACTGGCGAAAAACTCTTTTGTTTGAAAGGGGTTGCCAAGTTTCCAAAAAACTACTAGTTTGCTGAAATCTCAGCAAACATTTTTTCACCAAATCTTGATGATACTTGGTGGCAATGATCAGTTCACTAATCCCACTTGGCTGCTCAATTTTTATTCTTCTAGGATGAAGCATTCGTTTCCAGTAACAGTTTGAATTTTTAGGTTTCACTCTGTTTTCTCCTACATAGATAGCTGTGTTTGGAATTCTAAATCAAACACGGTTTGTGCTAGCTCCTTGAAACTTGACAAAATGAACTAGTTCTAAGTTCTATCTCTATGGTTTGTTTCCTCTTGAAATACCCCTTGCAGAGAATGGCGAAAAACACTTTCATTTGAAAAAGGTTGCCACTTCCAAAAAACGACTAGTTTGCTGAAATCTCAGCAAAAATTTTTTCACCAAATTTTGATGATACTTGATGGTAATTATCAGTTCACTAAGCCCACTTGGCTGCCCAATTTTCACTCTTCTAGGTTCAAGCGTTCGTTTCCAGTAACACTTTGAATTTTTAGGTTTCACTCTGTTTTCTGCTACATAGATAGATGTGATTGGAACTCTAAATCAAACACGGTTTGTGCTAGCTCCTTGAAACTTGACCAAATGTAGTAGTTCTAAGTTCTATCTCTATTGTTTGTTTCCTCTTGAAGTACCCCATGCAGAGACTGGCGAAAAACACTTTCGTTTGAAAGGGGTTGCCAAGCTTTCAAAAAATTCTAGTTTGCTGAAATCTCAGCAAACATTTTTTCACAAAATCTTGATGATACTTGCTGGTAATGATCAGTTCACTAAGCCCTCTTGGCTGCCCAATTTTCACTCTTCTAGGTTCAAGCGTTCGTTTCCAGTAACACTTTGAATTTTTAGGTTTCACTCTGTTTTTTGCTATATAGTTAGATGTATTTGAAACTCTAAATCAAACACGGTTTGTGCTAGCTTCTTGAAACTTGACCAAATGAAGTAGTTCTAAGTTCTATCTCTATGGTTTGTTTCCTCTTGAAGTATCCCATGCAGAGACTGGCGAAAAAACACTTTCGTTTGAAAGGTGTTGCCAAGCGTCCAAAAAACTACTAGTTTGCTGAAATCTCAGCAAACATTTTTTCACCAAATCTTGATGATACTTGGTGGTAATGATCAGTTCAATAAGCCCACTTGGCTGCCCAATTTTCACTCTTCTAGGTTCAAGCGTTCGTTTCCAGTAACACTTTGAATTTTTAGGTTTCACTCTGTTTTCTGCTATATAGATAGATGTGTTTGAAACTCTAAATCAAACACGGTTTGTGCTAGCTCCTTGAAACTTGACCAAATAAAGTATTTCTAAGTTCTATCTCTATGGTTTGTTTCCTCTTGAAGTACCCCATGCAGAGACTGGCGAAAAACAATTTGGTTTGAAAGGGGTTGCCAAGCTTCCAAAAAACTACTACTTTGCTGATATCTCAGCAAACATTTTTTCACCAAATCTTGATGATACTTGGTGGTAATGATCAGTTCAATAAGCCCACTTGGCTGCCCAATTTTCACTCTTCTAGGTTCAAGCGTTCGTTTCCAGTAACACTTTGAATTTTTAGGTTTCACTCTGTTTTCTGCTATATAGATAGATGTGTTTGAAACTCTAAATCAAACACGGTTTGTGCTAGCTCCTTGAAACTTGACCAAATAAAGTATTTCTAAGTTCTATCTCTATGGTTTGTTTCCTCTTGAAGTACCCCATGCAGAGACTGGCGAAAAACACTTTAGTTTGAAAGGGGTTGCCAAGCTTCCAAAAAAACTACTAGTTTGCTGAAATCTCAGCAAACATTTTTTCACCAAATCTTGAAGATACTTGGTGGTAATGATCAGTTCACTAAGCCCACTTTGCTGCCCAATTTTCACTCTTCTAAGTTCAAGCGTTCGTTTCCAGTAACACTTTGAATTTTTAGGTTTCACTCTGTTTTCTGCTATATAGATAGATGTGTTTGAAACTCTAAATCAAACACGGTTTGTGCTAGCTCCTTGAAACTTGACCAAATGAAGTAGTTCTAAGATCTATCTCTATGGTGTTTCCTCTGGAAGTATCCCATGCAGAGACTGGCGAAAAACACTTTCGTTTGAAAGGGGTTGCCAAGCTTCCAAAAAACTACTAGTTTGCTGAAATCTCAGCAAACATTTTTTCACCAAAACTCGATGGTACTTGGTGGTAATGATCAGTTCATTAAGCCCACTTGGCTGCCCAATTTTCACTCTTCTAAGTTCAAGCGTTCGTTTCCAGTAACCCTTTCAATTTTTAGGTTTCACTCTGTTTTCTCCTACATAGATATCTGTGTTTGGAATTCTAAATCAAACACGGTTTGTGCTAGCTCCTTGAAACTTGACAAAATGAACTAGTTCTAAGTTCTATCTCTATGGTTTGGTTCCTCTTGAAGTACCCCACGCAGAGACTGGCGAAAAACACTTTCGTTTTAAAGGTGTTGCCAAGCTTCCAAAAAACTACTAGTTTGCTGAAATCTCAGCAAACATTTTTTCACCAAATCTTGATGATACTTGCTGGTAATGATCAGTTCACTAAGCCCACTTTGCTGCCCAATTTTCACTCTTCTAAGTTCAAGCGTTTGTTTCCAGTAACACTTTGAATTTTTATGTTTCACTCTGTTTTCTGCTATATAGATAGATGTGTTTGAAACTCTAAATCAAACACGGTTTGAGCTAGCTTCTTGAAACTTGACCAAATGAAGTAGTTCTAAGTTCTATCTCTATGGTTTGTTTCCTCTTGAAGTATCCCATGCAGAGACTGGCGAAAAACACTTTCGATTGAAAGGGGTTGCCAAGCGTCCAAAAAACTACTAGTTTGCTGAAATCTCAGCAAACATTTTTTCACCAAATCTTGATGATACTTGCTGGTAATGATCAGTTCACTAAGCCCTCTTGGCTGCCAAATTTTCACTCTTCTAGGTTCAAGCGTTCGTTTCCAGTAACACTTTGAATTTTTAGGTTTCACTCTGTTTTCTGCTATATAGATAGATGTGTTTGAAACTCTAAATCAAACACGGTTTGGGCTAGCTCTTTGAAACTTGACCAAATGAAGTAGTTCTAAGTTCTATCTCTATGGTTTGTTTCCTCTTGAATTATCCCATGCAGAGACTGGCGAAAAACACTTTCGTTTGAAAGGGGTTGCCAAGCTTCCAAAAAACTACTAGTTTGCTGAAATCTCAGCAAACATTTTTTCACCAAATCTTGAAGATACTTGGTGGTAATGATCAGTTCACTAAACCCACATTGCTGCCCAATTTTCACTCATCTAAGTTCAAGCGTTCGTTTCCAGTAACACTTTGAATTTTTAGGTTTCACTCTGTTTTCTGCTATATAGATAGATGTGTTTGAAACTCTAAATCAAACACGGTTTGTGCTAGCTCCTTGAAACTTGACCAAATGAAGTAGTTCTAAGATCTATCTCTGTGGTTTGTTTCCTCTGGAAGTACCCATGCAGAGACTGGCGAAAAACACTTTCGTTTGAAAGGGGTTGCCAAGCTTCCAAAAAACTACTAGTTTGCTGAAATCTCAGCAAACATTTTTTCACCAAATCTCAATGGTACATGGTGGTAACGATCAGTTCATTAAGCCCACTTGGCTGCCCAATTTTCACTCTTCTAAGTTCAAGCGTTCATTTCCAGTAACTCTTTGAATTTTTAGGTTTCACTCTGTTTTCTCCTACATAGATAGCTGTGTTTGGAATTCTAAATCAAACACGGTTTGTGCTAGCTCCTTGAAACTTGACAAAATGAACTAGTTCTAAGTTCTATCTCTATGGTTTGTTTCCTCTTGAAGTACCCCATGCAGAGACTGGCGAATAACACTTTCGTTTGAAAAAGGTTGCCACTTCCAAAAAACTACTAGTTTGCTGAAATCTCAGCAAAAATTTTTTCACCAAATCTTGATGATACTTAATGGTAATGATCAGTTCACTAAGCCCACTTGGCTGCCCAATTTTCACTCTTCTAGGTTCAAGCGTTCGTTTCCAGTAACACTTTGAATTTTTAGGTTTCACTCTGTTTTCTGCTACATAGATAGATGTGATTGGAACTCTAAATCAAACATGGTTTGTGCTAGCTCCTTGAAACTTGACCAAATGTAGTAGTTGTAAGTTCTATCTCTATTGTTTGTTTCCTCTTGAAGTACCCCATGCAGAGACTGGCGAAAAACACTTTCGTTTGAAAGGGGTTGCCAAGCTTTCAAAAAATTCTAGTTTGCTGAAATCTCAGCAAACATTTTTTCACCAAATCTTCATGATACTTGCTGGTAATGATCAGTTCACTAAGCCCTCTTGACTGCCCAATTTTCACTCTTCTCGGTTCAAGCGTTCGTTTCCAGTAACACTTTGAATTTTTAGGTTTCATTCTGTTTTCTGCTATATAGATAGATGTGTTTGAAACTCTAAATCAAACACGATTTGAGCTAGCTTCTTGAAACTTGACCAAATGAAGTAGTTCTAAGTTCTATCTCTATGGTTTGTTTCCTCTTGAAGTATCCCATGCAGAGACTGGCGAAAAACACTTTCGTTTGAAAGGGGTTGCCAAGCGTCCAAAAAACTACTAGTTTGCTGAAATCTAAGCAAATATTTTTTCACCAAATCTTGATGATACTTGGTGGTTATAATCAGTTCACTAAGCCCACTTGGCTGCCCAATTTTCACTCTTCTAAGTTCAAGCGTTCGTTTCCAGTAACACTTTGAATTTTTAGGTTTCACTCTGTTTTCTGCTATATAGATAGATGTGTTGGAAACTCTAAATCAAACACGGTTTGGGCTAGCTCCTTGAAACTTGAACAAATGAAGTAGTTCTAAGTTCTACCTCTATGGGTTGTTTCCTCTTGAATTATCCCATGCAGAGACTGGCGAAAAACACTTTCATTTGAAAGGGGTTGCCAAGCTTCCAAAAAACTACTAGTTTGCTGAAATCTCAGCAAACATTTTTTCACCAAATCTTGATGATACATGGTGGTAATGATCAGTTCAATAAGCCCAATTGGCTGCCCAATTTTCACTCTTCTAGGTTCAAGCGTTCGTATCCAGTAACACTTTGAATTTTTAGGTTTCACTCTGTTTTCTGCTATATAGATAGATGTGTTTGAAACTCTAAATCAAAAACGGTTTGTGCTAGCTCCTTGAAACTTGACCAAATAAAGTAGTTCTAAGTTCTATCTCTATGGTTTGTTTCCTCTTGAAGTACCAGATGCAGAGACTGGCGAATAACACTTTGGTTTGAAAGGGGTTGCCAAGCTTCCAAAAAACTACTACTTTGCTGAAATTTCAGCAAACATTTTTTCACCAAATCTTGATGATACTTGGTGGTAATGATCAGTTCCCTAATACCACTTCCCTGCAAAATTTTTATTCTTCTAGGTTGAAGCATTCGTTTCCAGTAACAGTTTGAATTTTTAGGTTTCACTCTGTTTTCTCCTACATAGATAGCTGTGTTTGGAATTCTAAATCAAACACGGTTTGTGCTAGCTCCTTGAAACTTGACCAAATGAAGTAGTTCTAAGTTCTATCTCTTTGGTTTGTTTCCTCTTGAAGTATCCCATGCAGAGCCTGGCGAAAAACACTTTTGTTTGAAAGGGGATGCCAAGCTTCCAAAAAACTACTAGTTTGCTGAAATTTCAGCAAACATTTTTTCACCAAATCTTGATGATACTTGGTGGTAATGATCAGTTCACTAATCCCACTTGGCTCCCCAATTTTTATTCTTCTAGGTTGAAGCATTCGTTTCCAGGAACAGTTTGAATTTTTAGGTTTCCCTCTGTTTTCTCCTACATAGATAGCTGTGTTTGGAATTCTAAATCAAACACGGTTTGTGCTAGCTCCTTGAACTTGACCAAATGAAGTAGTTCTAAGTTCTATCTCTATGGTTTGTTTCTTCTTGAAGTACCCCCTGCTGAGACTGGCGAAAAGAACTTTCGTTTGAAAGGGGTTGCCAAGCTTCCAAAAAACTAATAGTTTGCTGAAATCTCAGCAAACATTTTTTCACCAAATCTTGATGATACTTGGTGGTAATGATCAGTTCACTAAGCACTCTTGGCTGCCCAATTTTCACTCTTCTAGGTTCAAGAGTTCGTTCCCAGTAACACTTTGAATTTTTAGGTTTCACTCTGTTTTCTCCTACATAGATAGCTGTGTTAGGAATTCTAAATCAAACACGGTTTGTGCTAGCTCCTTGAAACTTGACAAAATGAAGTAGTTCTAAGTTCTATCTCTATGGTTTGTTTCCTCTTGAAGTACCCCATGCAGAGACTGGCGAATAACACTTTGGTTTGAAAGGGGTTGCCAAGCTTCCAAAAAACTACTAGTTTGCTGAAATCTCAGCAAACATTTTTTCACCAAATCTTGAAGATACTTGGAGGTAATGATCAGTTCACTAAGCCCACTTTGCTGCCCAATTTTCACTCTTCTAAGTTCAAGCGTTTGTTTCCAGTAACACTTTGAATTTTTATGTTTCACTCTGTTTTCTCCTACATAGATAGCTGTGTTTGGAATTCTAAATCAAACACGGTTTGTGCTAGCTCCTTGAAACTTGACAAAATGAACTAGTTCTAAGTTCTATCTCTATGGTTTGTTTCCTCTTGAAGTACCCCATGCAGAGACTGGCGAAAAACACTTTCGTTTGAAAGGGGTTGCCACTTCCAAAAAACTACTATTTGCTGAAATCTCAGCAAAAATTTTTTCACCAAATCTTGATGATACTTGATGGTAATGATCAGTTCCCTAAGCCCACTTGGCTGCCCAATTTTCACTCTTCTAGGTTGAAGCGTTCGTTTCCAGTAACACTTTGAATTTTTAGGTTTCACTCTGTTTTCCGCTACATAGATAGATGTGATTGGAACTCTAAATCAAACACGGTTTGTGCTAGCTCCTTGAAACTTGACCAAATGTAGTAGTTCTAAGTTCTATCTCTATGGTTTGTTTCCTCTTGAAGTACCCCATGCAGAGACTGGCGAAAAACACTTTCGTTTGAAAGGGGTTGCCAAGCTTTCAAAAATTTCTAGTTTGCTGAAATCTCAGCAAACATTTTTTCACAAAATCTTGATGATACTTGCTGGTAATGATCAGTGCACTAAGCCCTCTTGGCTGCCCAATTTTCACTCTTCTAGGTTCAAGCGTTCGTTTCCAGTAACACTTTGAATTTTTAGGTTTCACTCTGTTTTTTGCTATATAGTTAGATGTATTTGAAACTCTAAATCAAACACGGTTTGTGCTAGCTTCTTGAAACTTGACCAAATGAAGTAGTTCTAAGTTCTATCTCTATGGTTTGTTTCCTCTTGAAGTATCCCATGCAGAGACTGGCGAAAAAACACTTTTGTTTGAAAGGTGTTGCCAAGCGTCCAAAACACTACTAGTTTGCTGAAATCTCAGCAAAATTTTTTTCACCAAATCTTGATGATACTTGGTGGTTATGATCAGTTCACTAAGCCCACTTGGCTGCCCAATTTTCACTCTTCTAAGTTCAAGCGTTCGTTTCCAGTAACACTTTGAATTTTTAGGTTTCACTCGGTTTTCTCCTACATAGATAGCTGTGTTTGTAATTCTAAATCAAACACGGTTTGTGCTAGCTCCTTGAAACTTGACAAAATGAAGTAGTTCTAAGTTCTATCTCTTTGGTTTATTTCCTCTTGAAGTACCCCGTGCAGAGCCTGGCGAAAAACACTTTTGTTTGAAAGGGGTTGAAAAGCTTCCAATAAACTACTAGTTTGCTGAAATCTCAGCAAACATTTTTTCACCAAATCTTGATGATACTTGGTGGTAATGATCAGTTCACTAATCCCACTTGGCTCCCCAATTTTTATTCTTCTAGGTTGAAGCATTCGTTTCCAGTAACAGTTTTGAATTTTTAGGTTTCCCTCTGTTTTCTCCTACATAGATAGCTGTGTTTGGAATTCTAAATCAAACACGGTTTGTGCTAGCTCCTTGAAACTTGACCAAATGAAGTAGTTCTAAGTTCTATCTCTATGGTTTGTTTTCTTCTTGAAGTACCCCATGCAGAGACTGGCGAAAAGAACTTTCGTTTGAAAGGGGTTGCCAAGCTTCCAAAAAACTAATAGTTTGCTGAAATCTCAGCAAACATTTTTTCACCAAATCTTGATGATACTTGGTGGTAATGATCAGTTCACTAAGCACTCTTGGCTGCCCAATTTTCACTCTTCTAGGTTCAAGAGTTCGTTCCCAGTAACACTTTGAATTTTTAGGTTTCACTCTGTTTTCTCCTACATAGATAGCTGTGTTAGGAATTCTAAATCAAACACGGTTTGTGCTAGCTCCTTGAAACTTGACAAAATGAAGTAGTTCTAAGTTCCTCTATGGTTTGTTTCCTCTTGAAGTACCCCATGCAGAGACTGGCGAAAAACACTTTAGTTTGAAAGGGGTTGCCAAGCTTCCAAAAAACTACTAGTTTGCTGAAATCTCAGCAAACATTTTTTCACCAAATCTTGAAGATACTTGGTGGTAATGATCAGTTCACTAAGCCCACTTTGCTGCCCAATTTTCACTCTTCTAAGTTCAAGCGTTCGTTTCCAGTAACACTTTGAATTTTTAGGTTTCACTCTGTTTCTGCTATATAGATAGATGTGTTTGAAACTCTAAATCAAACACGGTTTGTGCTAGCTCCTTGAAACTTGACCAAATGAAGTAGTTCTAAGATCTATCTCTATGGTGTTTCCTCTGGAAGTATCCCATGCAGAGACTGGCGAAAATCACTTTCGTTTGAAAGGGGTTCCCAAGCTTCCAAAAAACTACTAGTTTGCTGAAATCTCAGCAAACATTTTTTCACCAAATCTCGATGGTACTTGGTGGTAATGATCAGTTCATTAAGCCCACTTGGCTGCCCAATTTTCACTCTTCTAAGTTCTAGCGTTCGTTTCCAGTAACACTTTCAATTTTTAGGTTTCACTCTGTTTTCTCCTACATAGATAGCTGTGTTTGGAATTCTAAATCAAACACGGTTTGTGCTAGCTCCTTGAAACTTGACCAAATGAACTAGTTCTAAGTTCTATCTCTATGGTTTGTTTCCTCTTGAAGTACCCCACGCAGAGACTGGCGAAAAACACTTTCGTTTTAAAGGTGTTGCCAAGCTTCCAAAAAACTACTAGTTTGCTGAAATCTCAGCAAAAATTTTTTCACCAAATCTTGATGATACTTGCTGGTAATGATCAGTTCACTAAGCCCACTGTGCTGCCCAATTTTCACTCTTCTAAGTTCAAGCGTTTGTTTCCAGTAACACGTTGAATTTTTATGTTTCACTCTGTTTTCTGCTATATAGATAGATGTTTTTGAAACTCTAAATCAAAGACGGTTTGAGCTAGCTTCTTGAAACTTGACCAAATGAAGTAGTTCTAAGTTCTATCTCTATGGTTTGTTTCCTCTTGAAGTATCCCATGCAGAGACTGGCGAAAAACACTTTCGTTTGAAAGGGGTTGCCAAGCGTCCAAAAAACTACTAGTTTGCTGAAATCTCAGCAAATATTTTTTCACCAAATCTTGATGATACTTGCTGGTAATGATCAGTTCACTAAGCCCTCTTGGCTGCCAAATTTTCACTCTTCTAGGTTCAAGCGTTCGTTTCCAGTAACACTTTGAATTTTTA
Source organism: Callospermophilus lateralis (assembly GCF_048772815.1). Lineage (NCBI taxonomy): Eukaryota > Metazoa > Chordata > Mammalia > Rodentia > Sciuridae > Callospermophilus > Callospermophilus lateralis. The sequence continues at coordinate 42,842 of NW_027516312.1, forward strand.
GGTTTCATTCTGTTTTCTGCTATATAGATAGATGTGTTTGAAACTCTAAATCAAACACGGTTTGAGCTAGCTTCTTGAAACTTGACCAAATGAAGTAGTTCTAAGTTCTATCTCTATGGTTTGTTTCCTCTTGAAGTATCCCATGCAGAGACTGGCGAAAAAACACTTTCGTTTGAAAGGTGTTGCCAAGCGTCCAAAAAACTACTAGTTTGCTGAAATCTCAGCAAACATTTTTTCACCAAATCTTGATGATACTTGGTGGTTATGATCAGTTCACTAAGCCCACTTGGCTGCCCAATTTTCACTCTTCTAAGTTCAAGCGTTCGTTTCCAGTAACACTTTGAATTTTTAGGTTTCACTCGGTTTTCTCCTACATAGATAGCTGTGTTTGTAATTCTAAATCAAACACGGTTTGTGCTAGCTTCTTGAAACTTGACAAAATGAAGTAGTTCTAAGTTCTATCTCTTTGGTTTATTTCCTCTTGAAGTACCCCGTGCAGAGCCTGGCGAAAAACACTTTTGTTTGAAAGGGGTTGCCAAGCTTCCAATAAACTACTAGTTTGCTGAAATCTCAGCAAACATTTTTTCACCAAATCTTGATGATACTTGGTGGTAATGATCAGTTCACTAATCCCACTTGGCTCCCCAATTTTTATTCTTCTAGGTTGAAGCATTCGTTTCCAGTAACAGTTTGAATTTTTAGGTTTCCCTCTGTTTTCTCCTACATAGATAGCTGTGTTTGGAATTCTAAATCAAACACGGTTTGTGCTAGCTCCTTGAAACTTGACAAAATGAACTAGTTCTAAGTTCTATCTCTATGGTTTGTTTCCTCTTGAAGTACCCCATGCAGAGACTGGCGAAAAACACTTTCGTTTGAAAGGGGTTGCCACTTCCAAAAAACTACTAGTTTGCTGAAATCTCAGCAAAAATTTTTTCACCATATCTTGATGATACTTGATGGTAATGATCAGTTCACTAAGCCCACTTGTCTGCCCAATTTTCACTCTTCTAGGTTCAAGCATTCATTTCCAGTAACACTTTGAATTTTATTTTTCACTCTGTTTTCTGCTACATAGATAGATGTGATTGGAACTCTAAATCAAACACGGTTTGTGCTAGCTCCTTGAAACTTGACCAAATGTAGTAGTTCTAAGTTCTATCTCTATTGTTTGTTTCCTCTTGAAGTACCCCATGCAGAGACTGGCGAAAAACACTTTCGTTTGAAAGGGGTTGCCAAGCTTTCAAAAAATTCTAGTTTGCTGAAATCTCAGCAAACATTTTTTCACCAAATCTTGATGATACTTGCTGGTAATGATCAGTTCACTAAGCCCTCTTGGCTGCCCAATTTTCACTCTTCTCGGTTCAAGCGTTCGTTTCCAGTAACACTTTGAATTTTTACGTTTCACTCTGTTTTCTGCTATATAGATAGATGTGTTTGAAACTCTAAATCAAACACGGTTTGTGCTAGCTCCTTGAAACTTGACCAAATAAAGTAGTTCTAAGTTCTATCTCTATGGTTTGTTTCCTCTTGAAGTACCCCATGCAGAGACTGGCGAAAAACACTTTGGTTTGAAAGGGGTTGCCAAGCTTCCAAAAAACTACTACTTTGCTGAAATCTCAGCAAACATTTTTTCACCAAATCTTGACGATACTTGGTGGTAATGATCAGTTCGCTAATACCACTTGGCTGCAAAATTTTTATTCTTCTAGGTTGAAGCATTCATTTCCAGTAACAGTTTGAATTTTTAGGTTTCACTCTGTTTTCTCCTACATAGATAGCTGTGTTTGTAATTCTAAATCAAACACGGTTTGTGCTAGCTCCTTGAAACTTGACCAAATGAAGTAGTTCTAAGTTCTATCTCTTTGGTTTATTTCCTCTTGAAGTACCCGTGCAGAGCCTGGCGAAAAACACTTTTGTTTGAAAGGGGTTGCCAAGCTTCCAATAAACTACTAGTTTGCTGAAATCTCAGCAAACATTTTTTCACCAAATCTTGATGATACTTGGTGGTAATGATCAGTTCACTAATCCCACTTGGCTCTCCAATTTTTATTCTTCTAGGTTGAAGCATTCGTTTCCAGTAACAGTTTGAATTTTTAGGTTTCCCTCTGTTTTCTCCTACATAGATAGCTGTGTTTGGAATTCTAAATCAAACACGGTTTGTGCTAGCTCCTTGAAACTTGACCAAATGAAGTAGTTCTAAGTTCTATCTCTATGGTTTGTTTCTTCTTGAAGTACCCCATGCAGAGACTGGCGAAATACACTTTCGTTTGAAAGGGGTTGCCAAGCTTCCAAAAAACTAATAGTTTGCTGAAATCTCACAAACATTTTTTCACCAAATCTTGATGATACTTGGTGGTAATGATCAGTTCACTAAGCACTCTTGGCTGCCCAATTTTCACTCTTCTAGGTTCAAGAGTTCGTTCCCAGTAACACTTTGAATTTTTAGGTTTCACTCTGTTTTCTCCTACATAGATAGCTGTGTTAGGAATTCTAAATCAAACACGGTTTGTGCTAGCTCCTTGAAACTTGACAAAATGAAGTAGTTCTAAGTTCTATCTCTATGGTTTGTTTCCTCTTGAAGTACCCCATGCAGAGACTGGCGAAAAACACTTTAGTTTGAAAGGGGTTGCCAAGCTTCCAAAAAACTACTAGTTTGCTGAAATCTCAGCAAACATTTTTTCACCAAATCTTGATGATACTTCGTGGTAATGATCAGTTCCCTAATACCACTTGGCTGCCCAATTTTTATTCTTCTATTTTTAAGCATTCGTTTTCCAGTAACAGTTTGAATTTTTAGTTTTCACTCTGTTTTCTCCTACATAGATAGCTGTGTTGGAATTCTAAATCAAACACCGTTAATGCTAGCTCCTTGAATCTTGACCAAATGAAGTAGTTCTAAGTTCTATCTCTATGGTTTGTTTCCTCTTGAAGTACCCCATGCAGAGTCTGGCGAAAAGCACTTTCGTTTGAAATGGGTTGCCAAATTTCCAAAAAACTACTAGTTTGCTGAAATCTCAGCAAACATTTTTCACCAAATCTTGATGATACTTGGTGGTAATCATCAGTTCCCTAAGCCCACTTGGCTGCCCAATTTTTATTCTTCTAGGTTGAAGCAGTCGTTTCCGGTAACTGTTCGAATTTATAGGTTTTACTCTGTTTTCTCCTACAGAGATAGCTGTGTTTGGAATTCTAAATCAAACGCGGTTTGTGCTAGCTCCTTGAAACTTGACCAAATGAAGTAGTTCTAAGTTCAATCTCTATGGTTTATTTCCTCTTGAAGTATCCCATGCAGAGCCTGGCGAAAAAAAACTTTCGTTTGAAAGGGGTTGCCAAGCTTCCAAAAAAACTACTAGTTTGCTGAAATCTCAGCAAACATTTTTTCAACAAATCTTGATGATACTTGGTGGTAATGATCAGTTCACTAAGCCCACTTGGCTGCCCAATTTTCACTCTTCTAGGTTCAAGCGTTCGTTTCCAGTAACACTTTGAATTTTTAGGTTTCACTCTGTTTTCTGCTATATAGATAGATGTGTTTGAAACTCTAAATCAAACACGGTTTGTGCTAGCTCCTTGAAACTTGACCAAATTAAGTAGTTCTAAGTTCTATCTCTATGGTTTTTTTCCTCTTGAAGTAGCCCATGCAGAGACTGGCGAAAAACACTTTCGTTTGAAAGGGGTTGCCAAGCTTCCAAAAAACTACTAGTTTGCTGAAATCTCAGCAAACATTTTTTCGCCAAATCTTGAGGATACTCGGTGGTAATGATCGGTTCACAAATCCCACTTGGCTGCCCAATTTTTATTCTTCTAGGTTGAAGCATTCGTTTCCAGTAACAGTTTGGATTTTTAGGATTCACTCTGTTTTCTCCTACATAGATAGCTGTGTTATGAATTCTAAATCAAACACGGTTTGTGCTAGCTCCTTGAAACTTGACAAAATGAAGTAGTTCTAAGTTCTATCTCTATGGTTTGTTTCCTCTTGAAGTACCCCATGCAGAGACTGGCGAACCACACTTTCGTTTGAAAGGGGTTGCCAAGCTTCCAAAAAACTACTAGTTTGCTGAAATCTCAGAAAACTTTTTTTCACCAAATCTTGATGATACTTGGTGATAATGATCAGTTCACTAAGCCCACTTGGCTTCCCAATTTTCACTCTTCTAGGTTCAAGCGTTCGTTTACAGTAACACTTTGAATTTTTAGGTTTCACTCTGTTTTCTGCTATATAGATAGATGTGTTTGAAACTCTAAATCAAACACGGTTTGTGCTAGCTCCTTGAAACTTGACCAAATGAAGTAGTTCTAAGTTCTATCTCTATGGTTTGTTTCCTCTTGAAGTACCCCATGCAGAGCCTGGCGAAAAACACTTTCGTTTGAAAGGGGTTGCCAAGCTTCCAAAAAACTACTAGTTTGCTGAAATCTCAGCAAACATTTTTTTACCAAAACTTGATGATACTTGGTGGTAATGATCAGTTCACTAAGCCTATTTGGCTGCCCAAGTTTCACTCTTCTAGGTTCAAGCGTTCGTTTCCAGTAACACTTTGAAATTTTAGGTTTCACTCTGTTTTCTGCTATATAGATAGATGTGTTTGAAACTCTAAATCAAACACGGTTTGTGCTAGCTCCTTGAAACTTGACCAAATGAAGTAGTTCTAAGTTCTATCTCTATGGTTTGTTTCCTCTTGAAGTATCCCATGCAGAGACTGGCGAAAAACACTTTCGTTTGAAAGGGGTTGCCAAGCTTCCAAAAAACTACTAGTTTGCTGAAATCTCAGCAAACATTTTTTCACCAAAACTCGATGATACTTGGTGGTAATGATCAGTTCACTAAGCCCACTTGGCTGCCCAATTTTCACTCTTCTAGGTTCAAGCGTTCGTTTCCAGTAACACTTTGAATTTTTAGGTTTCACTCTGTTTTCTGCTACATAGATAGATGTGTTTGAAACTCTAAATCAAACACGGTTTGTGCTAGCTCCTTGAAACTTGACCAAATGTAGTAGTTCTAAGTTCTATCTCTATGGTTTGTTTCCTCTTGAAGTAGCCCATGCAGAGACTGGCGAAAAACACTTTCGTTTGAAAGGGGTTGCCAAGCTTCCAAAAAACTTCTAGTTTGCTGAAATCTCAGCAAATATTTTTTCACCAAAACTTGATGATACTTGGTGGTAATGATCAGATCACTAATCCCACTTGGCTCCCCTATTTTTATTCTTCTAGGTTGAATCATTCGTTTCCAGTAACACTTTGAATTTTTAGGTTTCACTCTGTTTTCTCCTACATAGATAGCTGTGTTTGGAATTCTAAATCAAACACGGTTTGTGCTAGCTCCTTGAAACTTGACCAAATGAAGTAGTTCTAAGTTCTATCTCTATGGTTTTTCCTCTTGAAATACCCCATGCAGAGACTGGCGAAAAGCACTTGCGCTTGAAAGGGGTTGCCAAGCTTCCAAAAAACTACTAGTTTGCTGAAATCTCAGCAAACATTTTTTCACCAAATCTTGATGATACTTGGTGGTAATCATCAGTTCACTAAGCCCACTTGGCTGCCCAATTTTCACTCTTCTAGGTTCAAGCGTTCGTTTCCAGTAACACTTTGAATTTTTAGGTTTCACTCTGTTTTCTCCTACATAGATAGCTGTGTTTGGAATTCTAAATCAAACACGGTTTGTGCTAGCTCCTTGAAACTTGACCAAATGAAGTAGTTCTAAGTTCTATCTCTATGGTTTGTTTCCTCTTGAAGTACCCCATGCAGAGACTGGCGAAAAACACTTTCGTTTGAAAGGGGTTTCCCAGCTTCCAAAAAACTACTAGTTTTCTGAAATATCAGCAAACATTTTTTCACCAAATCTTGATGATACTTGGTGGTAATGATCAGTTCACGATTCCCACTTGGCTGCCCAATTTTTATTCTTCTAGGTTGAAGCATTCGTTTCCGGTAACAGTTTGAATTTTTAGGTTTTACTCTGTTTTCTCCTACAGAGATAGCTGTGTTTGGAATTCTAAATCAAACACGGTTTGTGCTAGCTCCTTGAAACTTGACCAAATGAAGTAGTTCTAAGTTCTATCTCTATGGTTTGTTTCCTCTTGAAGTACCCCATGCAGAGACTGGCGAAAAACACTTTCGTTTGAAAGAGGTTGCCAAGCTTCCAAAAAAACTACTAGTTTGCTGAAATCTCAGCAAACATTTTTTTACCAAATCTTGATGATACTTGGTGGTAATGATCAGTTCACTAAGCCCACTTGGCTGCCCAATTTTCAATCTTCTAGGTTCAAGCCTTCCTGTCCAGGAACACTTTGAATTTTTAGGTTTCACTCTGTTTTCTGCTATATAGATAGATGTGTTTGAAACTCTAAATCAAACACGGTTTGTGCTAGCTCCTTGAAACTTGACCAAATGAAGTAGTTCTAATTTCTATCTCAATGGTTTGTTTCCTCTTGAAGTACCCCATGCAGAGACTGGCGAATAGCACTTTCGTTTGAAAGGGGTTGCCAAGCTTCCAAAAAACTACTAGTTTGGTGAAATCTCAGCAAGCATTTTTTCACCAAATCTTGATGATACTTGGTGGTAATGATCAGTTCCCTAATCCCACTTGGCTGCCCAATTTTTATTCTTCTACGTTGAAGCATTCGTTTCCAGTAACAGTTTGAATTTTTAGGTTTCACTGTTTTCTCCTACATAGATAGCTGTGTTTGGAATTCTAAATCAAACACCGTTAGTGCTAGCTCCTTGAATCTTGACCAAATGAAGTAGTTCTAAGTTCTATCTCTATGGTTTCTTTCCTCTTGAAGTACCCCATGCAGAGACTGGCGAAAAGCACTTTCGTTAGAAAGGGGTTGCCAAATTTCCAAAAAACTACTAGTTTGCTGAAATCTCAGCAAAAATTTTTTCACCAAATCTTGATGATACTTGGTGGTAATCATCAGTTCACTAATCCCACTTGGCTGCCCAATTTTCACTCTTCTAGGTTCAAGCGTTCGTTTCCAGTAACACTTTGAATTTTTAGGTTTCACTCTGTTATCTCCTACATAGATAGCTGTGTTTGGAATTCTAAATCAAACACGGTTTGTGCTAGCTCCTTGAAACTTGACCAAATGAAGTAGTTCTAAGTTCTATCTCTATGGTTTTTTTCCTCTTGAAGTACCCCTGCAGAGACCGGCGAAAAACACTTTCGTTTGAAAGGGGTTGCCAAGCTTTCAAAAAACTACTAGTTTGCTGAAATCTCAGCAAACATGTTTTCACCAAATCTTGATGATACTTGGTGGTAATGATCAGTTCACTAATCCCACTTTGCTGCCCAATTTTTATTCTTCTAGGTTGAAGCATTCGTTTCCAGTACCAGTTTGAATTTTTAGGTTTCACTCTGTTTTCTCCTACAGAGATAGCTGTGTTTGGAATTCTAAATCAAACACCGTTTGTGCTAGCTCCTTGAAACTTGACCAAATGAAGTAGTTCTAAGTTCTATCTCTATGGTTTGTTTCCTCTTGAAGTATCCCATGCAGAGACTGGCGAAAAAACACTTTCGTTTGCAAGGGGTTGCCAAGCTTCCAAAAAACTACTAGTTTGCTGAAATCTCAGCAAACATTTTTCATCAAATCTCTATGATACTTGGTGGTAATGATCAGTTCACTAAGCCCACTTGGCAGCCCAATTTTCACTCTTCTAGGTTCAAGAGTTCTTTCCCAGTAACACTTTGAATTTTTAGGTTTCACTCTGTTTTCTGCTATATAGATAGATGTGTTTGAAACTCTAAATCAAACACGGTTTGTGCTAGCTCCTTGAAACTTGACCAAATGAAGTAGTTCTAAGTTCTATCTCTATGGTTTGTTTCCTCTTGAAGTACCCCATGCAGAGACTGGCGAAAATCACTTTCGTTTGAAAGGGGTTGCCAAGCTTCCAAAAAACTACTAGTTTGCTGAAATCTCAGCAAACATTTTTTCACCAAATCTTGATGATACTTGGTGGTAATGATCAGTTCAATAAGCCCAATTGGCTGCCCAATTTTCACTCTTCTAGGTTCAAGCGTTCGTATCCAGTAACAGTTTGAATTTTTAGGTTTCACTCTGTTTTCTGCTACATAGATAGATGTGTTTGAAACTCTAAATCAAACACGGTTTGTGCTAGCTCCTTGAAACTTGACCAAATGAAGTAGTTCTAAGTTCAATCTCTATGGTTTGTTTCCTCTCGAAGTACCCCATGCAGAGACTGGCGAAAAACACTTTCGTTTGAAAGGGGTTGCCAAGCTTCCAAAAAACTACTAGTTTGCTGAAATCTCAGCAAACCTTTTTTCACCAAACCTTGATGATACTTGGTGGTAATGATCAGTTCACTAAGCCCTCTTGGCTGCCCAATTTTCACTCTTCTAGGTTCAAACGTTCGTTTCCAGTAACACTTTGAATTTTTAGGTTTCACTCTGTTTTCTGTTATAGATAGATGTGTTTGAAACTCTAAATCAAACACGGTTTGTGCTAGCTCCTTGAAACTTGACCAAATGAAGCAGTTCTAAGTTCTATCTCTATGGTTTGTTTCCTCTTGAAGTACCCCATGCCGAGACTGGCGAAAAACACTTTCGTTTGAAAGGGGTTGCCAAGCTTCCAAAAAACTACTAGTTTGCTGAAATCTCAGCAAACATGTTTTCACCAAATCTTGATGATACATGGTGGTAATGATCAGTTCCCTAATCCCACTTGGCTGCCCAATTTTTATTATTCTACGTTGAAGCATTCGTTTCCAGTAACAGTTGGAATTTTTAGGTTTCACTCTGTTTTCTCCTACATAGATAGCCTGTGTTTGGAATTCTAAATCAAACACCGTTTGTGCTAGCTCCTTAAAACGTACCAAATGAAGTAGTTCTAAGTTCTATCTCTATGGTTTGTTTCCTCTGGAAGTACCCCATGCAGAGACTGGCAAAAAACACTTTCGTTTCTAAGGTGTTGCCAAATTTCCAAAAAACTACAAGTTTGCTGAAATCTCAGCAAACATTTTTTCACCAAATCTTGATGATACTTGGTGGTAATCATCAGTTCACTAAGCCCACTTGGCTGCCCAATTTTCACTCTTCTAGGTTCAAGCGTTCGTTTTCAGTAACACTTTGAATTTTTAGGTTTCACTTTGTTTTCTCCTACATAGATAGCTGTGTTTGGAATTCTAAATCAAACACGGTTTGTGCTAGCTCCTTGAAACTTGACTAAATGAACTAGTTCTAAGTTTTATCTCTATGGTTTGTTTCCTCTTGAAGTACCCCATGCAGAGACTGGCGAAAAACACTTTTGTTTGAAAGGGGTTGCCAAGCTTCCAAAAAACTACTAGTTTGCTGAAATCTCAGCAAACATTTTTTCAACAAATCTTGATGATACTTGGTGGTAATGATCAGTCCACTAATCCCACTTGGCTGCCCAATTTTTATTCTTCTTGGTTGAAGCATTTGTTTCCAGTAACAGTTTGAATTTTTAGGTTTCACTCTGTTTTCTCCTACAGAGATAGCTGTGTTTGGAATTCTAAATCAAACACGGTTTGTGCCAGCTCCTTGAAACTTGACCAAATGAAGTAGATCTAAGTTCTATCTCTATGGTTTGTTTCCTCTTGAAGTATCCCATGCAGAGACTGGCGAAAAACACTTTCGTTTGAAAGGGGTTGCCAAGCCTCCAAAAAACTACTAGTTTGCTGAAATCTCAGCAAACATTTTTTCACCATATCTCGATGATACTTGGTGGTAATGATCAGTTCACTAAGCCCACTTGGCTGCCCAATTTTCACTCTTCTAGGTTCAAGCGTTCGTTTCCAGTAACACTTTGAATTTTTAGGTTTCACTCTGTTTTCTGCTACATAGATACATGTGTTTGAAACACTAAATCAAACACGGTTTGTGCTAGCTCCTTGAAACTTGACCAAATGTAGTAGTTCTAAGTTCTATCTCTATGGTGTGTTTCCTCTTGAAGTACCCCATGCAGAGACTGGCGAAAAACACTTTCGTTTTAAAGGGGTTGCCAAGCTTCCAAAAAACTACTAGTTTGCTGAAATTTCAGCAAACATTTTTTCACCAAATCTTGAAGATACTTCGTGGTAATGATCAGTTCTCTACTCCCACTTGGCTGCCCAATTTTTATTCTTCTAGGTTGAAGCATTCGTTTCCAGTAACAGTTTGAAGTTTTAGGTTTCACTCTGTTTTCTCCTACATAGATAGCTGTGTTTGGAATTCTAAATCAAACACGGTTTGTGCTAGCTCCTTGAGACTTGACAAAACGAAGTAGTTCTTATTTCTATCTCTATGGTTTGTTTCCTCTTGAAGTACCCCATGCAGAGCCTGGCGAAAAACACTTTAGTTTGAAAGGGGTTGCCAAGCTTCCAAAAAACTACTAGTTTGCTGAAATCTCAGCAAACATTTTTTCACCAAATCTTGATGATACTTGGTGGTGATGATCAGTTCACTAAGCCCACTTGGCTCCCCAATTTTTATTCTTTTGGTTGGAGCATTCGTTTCCAGTAATAGTTTGAATTTTTAGGTTTCACTCTGTTTTCTCCTACATAGATAGCTGTGTTTGGAATTCTAAATCAAACACGGTTTGTGCTAGCTCCTTGAAACTTGACCAAATGAAGTAGTTCTAAGTTCTATCTCTATGGTTTGTTTCTTCTTGAAGTACCCCATGCAGAGACTGCCGAAAAGAACTTTCGTTTGAAAGGGGTTGCCAAGCTTCCAAAAAACTAATAGTTTGCTGAAATCTCAGCAAATATTTTTTCACCAAATCTTGATGATACTTGGTGATAATGATCAATTCACTAAGCACTCTTGGCTGCCCAATTTTCACTCTTCTAGGTTCAAGAGTTCGTTCCCAGTAACACTTTGAATTTTTAGGTTTCACTCTGTTTTCTCCTACATAGATAGCTGTGTTAGGAATTCTAAATCAAACACGGTTTGTGCTAGCTCCATGAAACTTGACAAAATGAACTATTTCTAAGTTCTATCTCTATGGTTTGTTTCCTCTTGAAGTACCCCATGCAGAGACTGGCGAAAAACACTTTCGTTTGAAAGGGGTTTCCCAGCTTCCAAAAAACTACTAGTTTTCTGAAATATCAGCAAACATTTTTTCACCAAATCTTGATGATACTTGGTGGTAATGATCAGTTCACGATTCCCACTTGGCTGCCCAATTTTTATTCTTCTAGGTTGAAGCATTCGTTTCCGGTAACAGTTTGAATTTTTAGGTTTTACTCTGTTTTCTCCTACAGAGATAGCTGTGTTTGGAATTCTAAATCAAACACGGTTTGTGCTAGCTCCTTGAAACTTGACCAAATGAAGTAGTTCTAAGTTCTATCTCTATGGTTTGTTTCCTCTTGAAGTACCCCATGCAGAGACTGGCGAAAAACACTTTCGTTTGAAAGAGGTTGCCAAGCTTCCAAAAAAACTACTAGTTTGCTGAAATCTCAGCAAACATTTTTTTACCAAATCTTGATGATACTTGGTGGTAATGATCAGTTCACTAAGCCCACTTGGCTGCCCAATTTTCAATCTTCTAGGTTCAAGCCTTCCTGTCCAGGAACACTTTGAATTTTTAGGTTTCACTCTGTTTTCTGCTATATAGATAGATGTGTTTGAAACTCTAAATCAAACACGGTTTGTGCTAGCTCCTTGAAACTTGACCAAATGAAGTAGTTCTAATTTCTATCTCAATGGTTTGTTTCCTCTTGAAGTACCCCATGCAGAGACTGGCGAATAGCACTTTCGTTTGAAAGGGGTTGCCAAGCTTCCAAAAAACTACTAGTTTGGTGAAATCTCAGCAAGCATTTTTTCACCAAATCTTGATGATACTTGGTGGTAATGATCAGTTCCCTAATCCCACTTGGCTGCCCAATTTTTATTCTTCTACGTTGAAGCATTCGTTTCCAGTAACAGTTTGAATTTTTAGGTTTCACTGTTTTCTCCTACATAGATAGCTGTGTTTGGAATTCTAAATCAAACACCGTTAGTGCTAGCTCCTGGAATCTTGACCAAATGAAGTAGTTCTAAGTTCTATCTCTATGGTTTCTTTCCTCTTGAAGTACCCCATGCAGAGACTGGCGAAAAGCACTTTCGTTAGAAAGGGGTTGCCAAATTTCCAAAAAACTACTAGTTTGCTGAAATCTCAGCAAAACTTTTTTCACCAAATCTTGATGATACTTGGTGGTAATCATCAGTTCACTAATCCCACTTGGCTGCCCAATTTTCACTCTTCTAGGTTCAAGCGTTCGTTTCCAGTAACACTTTGAATTTTTAGGTTTCACTCTGTTATCTCCTACATAGATAGCTGTGTTTGGAATTCTAAATCAAACACGGTTTGTGCTAGCTCCTTGAAACTTGACCAAATGAAGTAGTTCTAAGTTCTATCTCTATGGTTTTTTTCCTCTTGAAGTACCCCTGCAGAGACCGGCGAAAAACACTTTCGTTTGAAAGGGGTTGCCAAGCTTTCAAAAAACTACTAGTTTGCTGAAATCTCAGCAAACATGTTTTCACCAAATCTTGATGATACTTGGTGGTAATGATCAGTTCACTAATCCCACTTTGCTGCCCAATTTTTATTCTTCTAGGTTGAAGCATTCGTTTCCAGTACCAGTTTGAATTTTTAGGTTTCACTCTGTTTTCTCCTACAGAGATAGCTGTGTTTGGAATTCTAAATCAAACACCGTTTGTGCTAGCTCCTTGAAACTTGACCAAATGAAGTAGTTCTAAGTTCTATCTCTATGGTTTGTTTCCTCTTGAAGTATCCCATGCAGAGACTGGCGAAAAAACACTTTCGTTTGCAAGGGGTTGCCAAGTTTCCAAAAAACTACTAGTTTGCTGAAATCTCAGCAAACATTTTTTCATCAAATCTCTATGATACTTGGTGGTAATGATCAGTTCACTAAGCCCACTTGGCAGCCCAATTTTCACTCTTCTAGGTTCAAGAGTTCTTTCCCAGTAACACTTTGAATTTTTAGGTTTCACTCTGTTTTCTGCTATATAGATAGATGTGTTTGAAACTCTAAATCAAACACGGTTTGTGCTAGCTCCTTGAAACTTGACCAAATGAAGTAGTTCTAAGTTCTATCTCTATGGTTTGTTTCCTCTTGAAGTACCCCATGCAGAGACTGGCGAAAATCACTTTCGTTTGAAAGGGGTTGCCAAGCTTCCAAAAAACTACTAGTTTGCTGAAATCTCAGCAAACATTTTTTCACCAAATCTTGATGATACTTGGTGGTAATGATCAGTTCAATAAGCCCAATTGGCTGCCCAATTTTCACTCTTCTAGGTTCAAGCGTTCGTATCCAGTAACAGTTTGAATTTTTAGGTTTCACTCTGTTTTCTGCTACATAGATAGATGTGTTTGAAACTCTAAATCAAACACGGTTTGTGCTAGCTCCTTGAAACTTGACCAAATGAAGTAGTTCTAAGTTCAATCTCTATGGTTTGTTTCCTCTCGAAGTACCCCATGCAGAGACTGGCGAAAAACACTTTCGTTTGAAAGGGGTTGCCAAGCTTCCAAAAAACTACTAGTTTGCTGAAATCTCAGCAAACCTTTTTTCACCAAACCTTGATGATACTTGGTGGTAATGATCAGTTCACTAAGCCCTCTTGGCTGCCCAATTTTCACTCTTCTAGGTTCAAACGTTCGTTTCCAGTAACACTTTGAATTTTTAGGTTTCACTCTGTTTTCTGTTATAGATAGATGTGTTTGAAACTCTAAATCAAACACGGTTTGTGCTAGCTCCTTGAAACTTGACCAAATGAAGCAGTTCTAAGTTCTATCTCTATGGTTTGTTTCCTCTTGAAGTACCCCATGCCGAGACTGGCGAAAAACACTTTCGTTTGAAAGGTGTTGCCAAGCTTCCAAAAAACTACTAGTTTGCTGAAATCTCAGCAAACATGTTTTCACCAAATCTTGATGATACATGGTGGTAATGATCAGTTCCCTAATCCCACTTGGCTGCCCAATTTTTATTATTCTACGTTGAAGCATTCGTTTCCAGTAACAGTTGGAATTTTTAGGTTTCACTCTGTTTTCTCCTACATAGATAGCTGTGTTTGGAATTCTAAATCAAACACCGTTTGTGCTAGCTCCTTTAAACGTACCAAATGAAGTAGTTCTAAGTTCTATCTCTATGGTTTGTTTCCTCTGGAAGTACCCCATGCAGAGACTGGCAAAAAACACTTTCGTTTCTAAGGTGTTGCCAAATTTCCAAAAAACTACAAGTTTGCTGAAATCTCAGCAAACATTTTTTCACCAAATCTTGATGATACTTGGTGGTAATCATCAGTTCACTAAGCCCACTTGGCTGCCCAATTTTCACTCTTCTAGGTTCAAGCGTTCGTTTTCAGTAACACTTTGAATTTTTAGGTTTCACTTTGTTTTCTCCTACATAGATAGCTGTGTTTGGAATTCTAAATCAAACACGGTTTGTGCTAGCTCCTTGAAACTTGACTAAATGAACTAGTTCTAAGTTTTATCTCTATGGTTTGTTTCCTCTTGAAGTACCCCATGCAGAGACTGGCGAAAAACACTTTTGTTTGAAAGGGGTTGCCAAGCTTCCAAAAACTACTAGTTTGCTGAAATCTCAGCAAACATTTTTTCAACAAATCTTGATGATACTTGGTGGTAATGATCAGTCCACTAATCCCACTTGGCTGCCCAATTTTTATTCTTCTTGGTTGAAGCATTTGTTTCCAGTAACAGTTTGAATTTTTAGGTTTCACTCTGTTTTCTCCTACAGAGATAGCTGTGTTTGGAATTCTAAATCAAACACGGTTTGTGCCAGCTCCCTTGAAACTTGACCAAATGAAGTAGATCTAAGTTCTATCTCTATGGTTTGTTTCCTCTTGAAGTATCCCATGCAGAGACTGGCGAAAAACACTTTCGTTTGAAAGGGGTTGCCAAGCCTCCAAAAAACTACTAGTTTGCTGAAATCTCAGCAAACATTTTTTCACCATATCTCGATGATACTTGGTGGTAATGATCAGTTCACTAAGCCCACTTGGCTGCCCAATTTTCACTCTTCTAGGTTCAAGCGTTCGTTTCCAGTAACACTTTGAATTTTTAGGTTTCACTCTGTTTTCTGCTACATAGATACATGTGTTTGAAACACTAAATCAAACACGGTTTGTGCTAGCTCCTTGAAACTTGACCAAATGTAGTAGTTCTAAGTTCTATCTCTATGGTGTGTTTCCTCTTGAAGTACCCCATGCAGAGACTGGCGAAAAACACTTTCGTTTTAAAGGGGTTGCCAAGCTTCCAAAAAACTACTAGTTTGCTGAAATTTCAGCAAACATTTTTTCACCAAATCTTGAAGATACTTGGTGGTAATGATCAGTTCTCTACTCCCACTTGGCTGCCCAATTTTTATTCTTCTAGGTTGAAGCATTCGTTTCCAGTAACAGTTTGAAGTTTTAGGTTTCACTCTGTTTTCTCCTACATAGATAGCTGTGTTTGGAATTCTAAATCAAACACGGTTTGTGCTAGCTCCTTGAGACTTGACAAAACGAAGTAGTTCTTATTTCTATCTCTATGGTTTGTTTCCTCTTGAAGTACCCCATGCAGAGCCTGGCGAAAAACACTTTAGTTTGAAAGGGGTTGCCAAGCTTCCAAAAAACTACTAGTTTGCTGAAATCTCAGCAAACATTTTTTCACCAAATCTTGATGATACTTGGTGGTGATGATCAGTTCACTAAGCCCACTTGGCTCCCCAATTTTTATTCTTTTGGTTGGAGCATTCGTTTCCAGTAATAGTTTGAATTTTTAGGTTTCACTCTGTTTTCTCCTACATAGATAGCTGTGTTTGGAATTCTAAATCAAACACGGTTTGTGCTAGCTCCTTGAAACTTGACCAAATGAAGTAGTTCTAAGTTCTATCTCTATGGTTTGTTTCTTCTTGAAGTACCCCATGCAGAGATTGCCGAAAAGAACTTTCGTTTGAAAGGGGTTGCCAAGCTTCCAAAAAACTAATAGTTTGCTGAAATCTCAGCAAATATTTTTTCACCAAATCTTGATGATACTTGGTGATAATGATCAATTCACTAAGCACTCTTGGCTGCCCAATTTTCACTCTTCTAGGTTCAAGAGTTCGTTCCCAGTAACACTTTGAATTTTTAGGTTTCACTCTGTTTTCTCCTACATAGATAGCTGTGTTAGGAATTCTAAATCAAACACGGTTTGTGCTAGCTCCATGAAACTTGACAAAATGAACTATTTCTAAGTTCTATCTCTATGGTTTGTTTCCTCTTGAAGTACCCCATGCAGAGACTGGCGAAAAACACTTTCGTTTGAAAGGGGTTGCCAAGCTTTCAAAAAGTTCTAGATTGATGAAATCTCAGCAAACATTTTTTCACCAAATCTTGAGGATACTTGCTGGTAATGATCAGTTCACTAAGCCCTCTTGGCTGCCAAATTTTCACTCTTCTAGGTTTAAGCGTTCGTTTCCAGTAACACTTTGAATTTTTAGGTTTCACTCTGTTTTCTGCTATATAGATAGAAGTGTTTGAACCTCTAAATCAAACCCGGTTTGTGCTAGCTTCTTGAAACTTGACGAAATGAAGTAGTTCTAAGTTCTCTCTCTACGGATTGTTTCCTCTTGAAGTATCCCATGAAGAGACTGGCGAAAAACACTTTGGTTTGAAAGGGTTGCCAAGCTTCCAAAAAACTACTAGTTTGCTGAAATCTCAGCAAACATTTTTTCACCAAATCTTGATGATACTTGGTGGTAATGATCAGTTCACTAATCCCACTTGGCTGCCCAATTTTTATTCTTCTAGGTTTAAGCATTCGTTTCCAGTAACAGTTTGAATTTTTATTTTTCCCTCTGTTTTCTCCTACATAGATAGCTGTGTTTGGAATTCTAAATCAAACACGGTTTGTGCTAGCTCCTTGAAACTTGACCAAATGAAGTAGTTCTAAGTTCTATCTCTATGGTTTGTTTCCTCTTGAAGTACCCCATGCAGAGACTGGCGAAAAACACTTTCATTTGAAAGGGGTTGCCAAGCTTCCAAAAAACTACTAGTTTGCTGAAATCTCAGCAAACCTTTTTTCACCAAATCTTGATGATACTTGGTGGTAATGATCCGTTCAATAAGCCCACATGGCTGCCCAATTTTCACTCTTCTAGGTTCAAGCGTTCGTTTCCAGTAACACTTTGAATTTTTAGGTTTCACTCTGTTTTCTGCTATATAGATAGATGTGTTTGAAACTCTAAATCAAACACGGTTTGTGCTAGCTCTTTGACACTTGACCAAATAAAGTAGTTCTAAGTTCTATCTCTATGGTTTGTTTCCTCTTGAAGTACCATATGCAGAGACTGGCGAAAAGCACTTTCGTTTGAAAGGGGTTGCCAAGCTTCCAAAAACTACTAGTTTGCTCAAATCTCAGCAAACATTTTTTCACCAAAACTTGATGATACTTGGTGGTAATGATCAGTTTACTAAGCACTCTTGGCTGCCCAATTTTCACTCTTCTAGGTTCAAGCGTTCGTTTCTAGTAACACTTTGAATTTTTAGGTTTCACTCTGTTTTCTCCTACATAGATAGCTGTGTTTTGAATTCTAAATCAAACACGGTTTGTGCTAGCTCCTTGAAACTTGATCAAATGAAGTAGTTCTAAGTTCTATCTCTATCGTTTGTTTCCTCTTGAAGTACCCCATGCAGAACCTGGCGAAAAACACTTTCGTTTGAAAGGGGTTGCCAAGCTTCCAAAAAACTACTAGTTTGCTGAAATATCAGCAAACATTTTTTCACCAAATCTTGATGATACTTGGTGGTAAGGATCAGTTCACTAATCCCACTTGGCTGCCCAATTTTTATTCTTCTAGGTTGACGAATTCGTTTCCAGTAACAGTTTGAATTTTTAGGTTTCACTCTGTTTTCTCCTACATAGATAGCTGTGTTTGGAATTCTAAATCAAACACGGTTTGTGCTAGCTCCTTGAAACTTGACCAAATAACGTAGTTCTAAGTTCTATCTCTATGGTTTATTTCCTCTTGAAGTACCCCATGCAGAGCCTGGCGAAAAACACTTTCGTTTGAAAGGGGTTGTCAAGCTTCCAAAAAACTACTAGTTTGCTGAAATCTCAGCAAACATTTTTTCACCAAATCTTGATGATACTTGGTGGTAATGATCAGTTCAATAATCCCACTTAGCTGCCCAATTTTATTCTTCTAGGTTGAAGCATTCGTTTCCAGTAACAGTTTGAATTTTTAGGTTTCACTCTGTTTTCTCCAACATAGATAGCTGTGTTTGGAATTCTAAAACAAACACGGTTTTTGCTAGCTCCTTGAAACTTGACCAAATGAAGTAGTTCTAAGTTCTATCTCTATGGTTTGTTTCCTCTGGAATACCCCATGCAGAGACTGGCGAAAAACACTTTTGTTTGAAAGAAGTTGCCAAGCTTCCAAAAAACTACTACTTTGCTGAATCTCAGCAAACATTTTTTCACCAAATCTTGATGATACTTGGTGGTAATGATCAGTTCACTAAGCCCTCTTGGCCGCCCAATTTTCACTCTTCTAGGTTCAAGCGTTCGTTTCCAGTAACACTTTGAATTTTTAGGTTTCACTCTTTTTTCTGCTATATAGATAGATGTGTTTGAAACTCTAAATCAAACACGGTTTGTGCTAGCTCCTTGAAACTTGACCAAATGAAGTAGTTCTAAGTTCTATCTCTATGGTTTGTTTCCTCTTGAAGTACTCCATGCAGAGACTGGCGAAAAACACTTTCGTTTGAAAGGGGTTGCGAAGC
>NW_027516313.1:0-61551 GCF_048772815.1 Callospermophilus lateralis
TGAAACCTAAAAATTTAAACTCTTACTGGAAACGAACGCTTCAACCTAGAAGAGTGAAAATTGGGCAGCCAAGTGGACTTAGTGAACTGACCACTACCACAGAGAATCATCAAGATTGGGTGAAAAAATGTTTGCCGAGATTTAAGAAAACCAGTACGTTTGGACGCTTGGCACACCTTTCCAATGAAAGTGTATTTAGGCAGTCTCTAGGTAGGGTTGCTTCAAGAGGAAACAAACCATAGAGACAGAACTTAAAACTACTTTATTTTGTCAAATTTCAAAGAGCTAGCACAAACCGTGTTTCATTTAGAGTTCCCAACGCATCTATCTATATAGGAGAAAACAGAGTGAAACCTAAAAATTCAAACTCTTACTGGACACGAACGCTTCAACCTAGAGTGTGAAAATTGGCAGCCAAGTGGGGCTTAGTGAACTGGTCATTACCACAATGTCTCATCAAGATTGGTGAAAAAAGGGTTGCCGAGATTTCAGAAACCAGTACTTTTGGACGCTTGGCACACCTTTCCAATGAAAATGTCTTTAGGCAGTCTCTGCTTAGGGCTGCTTCAAGAGGAAACAAACATAGACACAGAACCTAAAACTACTTTATTTTGTCAATTTTCAAAGATCTAGCACAAAACCGTGTTTCATTTAGAGTTCCAAACACATCTATCTATATAGGAGAAAACAGAGTGAAAACTAAAAATTCAAACTCTTACTGGAAACGAACGCTTCAACCTAGAAGAGTGAAAATTGGGCATCCAAGTGGACTTAGTGAACTGATCACTACCACAGAGAATCATCAAGATTGGGTGAAAAATGTTTCCCGAGATTTAAGAAAACCAGTACGTTTGGACGCCTGGCACACCTTTCCAATGAAAGTGTATTTAGGCAGTCTCTAGGTAGGGCTGCTTCAAGAGGAAACAAACCATAGAGACAGAACCTAAAACTACTTTATTTTGTCAAATTTCAAAGAGCTAGCAAAAACCGTGTTTCATTTAGAGTTCCAAACACATCTATCTATATAGGAGAAAACAGAGTGAAACCTAAAAATTCAAACTCTTACTGGAAACGAACGCTTCAACCTAGAAGAGTGAATATTGGGCAGCCAAGTGGACATTGTGAACTGATCACTACCACAGAGAATCATCAAGATTGGGTGAAAAAATGTTTGCCGAGATTTAAGAAAAGCAGTACGTTTGGACGCTTGGCACACCTTTCCAATGAAAGTGTATTTAGGCAGTCTCTAGGTAGGGCTGCTTCAAGAGGAAACAAACCATAGAGACAGAACCTAAAACTACTTTATTTTGTCAAATTTCAAAGAGCTAGCACTAACCGTGTTTCATTTAGAGTTCCCAACATATCTAACTATATAGGAGAAAACAGAGTGAAACCTAAAAATTCAAACTCTTACTGGAAACGAACGCTTCAACCTAGAGTGTGAAAATTGGGCAGCCAAGTGGGCTTAGTGAACTGATCATTACCACAATGTCTCATCAAGATTGCGTGAAAAAAGGGTTGCCGAGATTTCAGAAAAGCAGTACTTTTGGACGCTTGGCACACCGTTCCAATGAAAATGTCTTTAGGCAGTCTTTGCTTAGGGCTATTCAAGAGGAAACAAACCTTAGAGACAGAACTTAGAACTACTTTATTTTCTCAATTTTCAAAGACCTAGCATAAAACGTGTTTCATTTAGAGTTCCCAACACATCAATCTATATAGGAGAAAACAGAGTGATACCTAAAAATTCAAATTCTTACTGGAAACGAACGCTTCAACCTAGAAGTGTGAAAATTGGGCAGCCAAGTGGACATAGTGAACTGATCACTACCACAGAGAATCATCAAGATTGGGTGAAAAAACGTTTGCCGAGATTTAAGAAAACCAGTACGTTTGGACGCTTGGCACACCTTTCCAATGAAAGTGTATTTAGGCAGTCTCTAGGTAGGGCTGCTTCAAGAGGAAACAACCATAGAGACAGAACCTAAACTACTTTATTTTGTCAAATTTCAAAGAGCTAGCACAAACCGTGTTTCATTTAGAGTTCCAAACACATCTATCTATATAGGAGAAAACAGAGTGAAACCTAAAAATTCAAACTCTTACTGGAAACGAACGCTTCAACCTAGAAGAGTGAAAATTGGGCAGCCAAGTGGGCTTAGTGAACTGGTCATTACCACAATGTCTCATCAAGATTGGGTGAAAAAAGGGTTGCCGAGATTTCAGAAAACCAGTACTTTGGACGCTTGGCACACCTTTCCAATGAAAATGTCTTTAGGCAGTCTCTGCTTAGGCTGCTTCAAGAGGAACAAACCATAGACACAGAACCTAAAACTACTTTATTTTGTCAATTTTCAAAGATCTAGCACAAACCGTGTTTCATTTAGAGTTCCCAACACATCTATCTATATAGGAGAAAACAGAGTGAAACCTAAAAATTCAAACTCTTACTGGAAACGAACGCTTCAACCTAGAAGAGTGAAAATTGGGCAGCCAAGTGGACATAGTGAACTGATCACTACCACTGAGAATCATCAAGATTGGGTGAAAAAATGATTGCCGAGATTTAAGAAAAGCAGTACGTTTGGACGCTTGGCACACCTTTCCAATGAAAGTGTATTTAGGCAGTCTCTAGGTAGGGCTGCTTCAAGAGGAAACAAACCATAGAGACAGAAAATAAAACTACTTTATTTTGTCAAATTTCAAAGAGCTAGCACAAACCGTGTTTCATTTAGAGTTCCCACCACATCTATCTATATGGGAGAAAACAGAGTGAAACCTAAAAATTCAAACTCTTACTGGAAACGAACGCTTCAACCTAGAGTGTGAAAATTGGGCAGCCAAGTGGGCTTAGTGAACTGATCATTACCACAATGTCTCATCAAGATTGCGTGAAAAAAGGGTTGCCGAGATTTCAGAAAAGCAGTACTTTTGGACGCTTGGCACACCTTTCCAATGAAAATGTCTTTAGGCAGTCTTTGCTTAGGGCTATTCAAGAGGAAACAACCTTAGAGACAGAACTTAGAACTACTTTATTTTCTCATTTTTCATAGACCTAGCATAAAACGTGTTTCATTTAGAGTTCCCAACACATCTATCTATATAGGAGAAAACAGAGTGATACCTAAAAATTCAAATTCTTACTGGAAACGAACGCTTCAACCTAGAAGTGTGAAAATTGGGCAGCCAAGTGGACATAGTGAACTGATCACTACCACAGAGAATCATCAAGATTGGGTGAAAAAATGTTTGCCGAGATTTAAGAAAACCAGTACGTTTGGACGTTTGGCACACCTTTCCAATGAATGTGTATTTAGGCAGTCTCTAGGTAGGGCTGCTTCAAGAGGAAACAAATCATAGAGAGAGACAGAACCTAAAACTACTTTATTTTGTCAAATTTCAAAGAGCTAGCACAAACCGTGTTTCATTTAGAGTTCCAAACACATCTATCTATATAGGAGAAAACAGAGTGAAACCTAAAAATTCATACTCTTACTGGAAACGAACGCTTCAACCTAGAGTGTGAAAATTGGGAAGCCAAGTGGGCTTAGTGAACTGATCATTACCACAATGTCTCATCAAGATTGGGTGAAAAAGGTTTGCCGAGATTTCAGAAAAAAAGTACTTTTGGACGCTTGGCACACCTTTGCTATGAAAATGTCTTTAGGCAGTCTCTGCTTAGGGCTGCTTCAAGAGGAAACAAACCATAGACACAGAACCTAAAACTACTTTATTTTGTCAATTTTCAAAGATCTAGCACAAACCGTGTTTCATTTAGAGTTCCAAACACATCTATCTATATAGGAGAAAACAGAGTGAAACCTAAAAATTCAAACTCTTACTGGAAACGAACGATTCAACCTAGAAGAGTGAAAATTGGGCAGCCAAGTGGACTTAGTGAACTGATCACTACCACAGAGAATCATCAAGATTGGGTGAAAAAATGTTTCCCGAGATTTAAGAAAACCAGTATGTTTGGACGCTTGGCACACCTTTCCAATGAAAGTGTATTTAGGCAGTCTCTAGGTAGGGCTGCTTCAAGAGGAAACAAACCATAGAGACAGAACCTAAAACTACTTTATTTTGTCAAATTTCAAAGAGCTAGCACAAACCGTGTTTCATTTAGAGTTCCAAACACATCTATCTATATAGGAGAAAACAGAGTGAAACCTAAAATTCAAACTCTTACTGGAAACGAACGTTTCAACCTAGAAGAGTGAAAATTGGGCAGCCAAGTAGACTTAGTGAACTGATCACTACCACAGAGAATCATCAAGATGGGTGAAAAAATGTTTGCGAGATTTAAGAAAACCAGTACTTTTGGACGCTTGGCACACCTTTCCAATGAAAGTGTATTAGGCAGTCTCTAGGTAGGGCTGCTTCAAGAGGAAACAAACCATAGATACAGAAACTAAAACTACTTTATTTTGTCAAATTACAAAAAGCTACCACAAACCGTGTTTCATTTAGAGTTCCAAACACATCTATCTATATAGGAGAAAACAGAGTGAAACCTAAAAATTCAAACTCTTACTGGAAACGAACGCTTCAACCTAGAAGAGTGAAAATTGGGCAGCAAAGTGTGCTTAGTGAACTGATCATTACCACAGAGAATCATCAAGATTGGGTGAAAAAATGTTTGCCGAGATTTCAGAAAACCAGTACTTTGGACGCTTGGCACACCTTTCAATGAAAGTGTATTTAGGCAGTCTCTAGGTAGGGCTGCTTCAAGAGGAAACAAACCATAAAGACAGAACTTAGAACTACTTTATTTTGTCAATTTTCAAAGAGCTAGCACAAACCGTGTTTCATTTAGAATTCCCACACACATCTATCTATATAGGAGAAAACAGAGTGAAACCTAAAAATTCAACCTCTTACTGGAAACGAACTCTTCAACCTAGAGTGTGAAAATTGGGCAGCCAAGTGGGCTTAGTGAACTGATCATTACCACAATGTCTCATCAAGATTGGGTGAAAAAAGTTTTGCCGAGATTTCAGAAAACAAGTACTTTTGGTCGCTTGGCACACCTTTCCAATGAAAATGTCTTTAGGCAGTGTCTGCTTAGGGCTGCTTCAAGAGGAAACAAACCTTAGAGACAGAACTTAGAACTACTTTATTTTTTTCAATTTTCAAAGAGCTAGCACAAACCGTGTTTCATTTAGAGTTCCCAACACATCTAACTATATAGGAGAAAACAGAGTGATACCTAAAAATTCAAACTCTTACTGGAAACGAGCGCTTCAACCTAGAAGAGTGAAAATTGGGCAGCCAAGTGGACTTAGTGAACTGATCATTACCACAGAGAATCATCAAGTTTGGGTGAAAAAATGTTTGCCGAGATTTCAGAAAACCAGTACTTTTGGACGCTTGGAACACCTGTCCAATGAAAGTGTATTTAGGCAGTCTCTAGGTAGGGCTGCTTAAAGAGGAAACAAACCATAGAGAAAGAAATTAGAACTACTTTATTTTGTCAATTTTCAAAGAGCTAGCACAAACCGTGTTTCATTTAGGGTTCCCAACACATCTATCTATATAGGAGAAAACAGAGTGAAACCTAAAAATTTAAACTCTTACTGGAAACGAACGCTTCAACCTAGAAGAGTGAAAATTGGGCAGCCAAGTGGACTTAGTGAACTGACCACTACCACAGAGAATCATCAAGATTGGGTGAAAAAATGTTTGCCGAGATTTAAGAAAACCAGTACGTTTGGACGCTTGGCACACCTTTCCAATGAAAGTGTATTTAGGCAGTCTCTAGGTAGGGTTGCTTCAAGAGGAAACAAACCATAGAGACAGAACTTAAAACTACTTTATTTGTCAAATTTCAAAGAGCTAGCACAAACCGTGTTTCATTTAGAGTTCCCAACGCATCTATCTATATAGGAGAAAACAGAGTGAAACCTAAAAATTCAAACTCTTACTGGACACGAACGCTTCAACCTAGAGTGTGAAAATTGGGCAGCCAAGTGGGCTTAGTGAACTGGTCATTACCACAATGTCTCATCAAGATTGGGTGAAAAAAGGGTTGCCGAGATTTCAGAAACCAGTACTTTTGGACGCTTGGCACACCTTTCCAATGAAAATGTCTTTAGGCAGTCTCTGCTTAGGGCTGCTTCAAGAGGAAACAAACCATAGACACAGAACCTAAAACTACTTTATTTTGTCAATTTTCAAAGATCTAGCACAAACCGTGTTTCATTTAGAGTTCCAAACACATCTATCTATATAGGAGAAAACAGAGTGAAAACTAAAAATTCAAACTCTTACTGGAAACGAACGCTTCAACCTAGAAGAGTGAAAATTGGGCATCCAAGTGGACTTAGTGAACTGATCACTACCACAGAGAATCATCAAGATTGGGTGAAAAAATGTTTCCCGAGATTTAAGAAAACCAGTACGTTTGGACGCCTGGCACACCTTTCCAATGAAAGTGTATTTAGGCAGTCTCTAGGTAGGGCTGCTTCAAGAGGAAACAAACCATAGAGACAGAACCTAAAACTACTTTATTTTGTCAAATTTCAAAGAGCTAGCAAAAACCGTGTTTCATTTAGAGTTCCAAACACATCTATCTATATAGGAGAAAACAGAGTGAAACCTAAAAATTCAAACTCTTACTGGAAACGAACGCTTCAACCTAGAAGAGTGAATATTGGGCAGCCAAGTGGACATTGTGAACTGATCACTACCACAGAGAATCATCAAGATTGGGTGAAAAAATGTTTGCCGAGATTTAAGAAAAGCAGTACGTTTGGACGCTTGGCACACCTTTCCAATGAAAGTGTATTTAGGCAGTCTCTAGGTAGGGCTGCTTCAAGAGGAAACAAACCATAGAGACAGAACCTAAAACTACTTTATTTTGTCAAATTTCAAAGAGCTAGCACTAACCGTGTTTCATTTAGAGTTCCCAACATATCTAACTATATAGGAGAAAACAGAGTGAAACCTAAAAATTCAAACTCTTACTGGAAACGAACGCTTCAACCTAGAGTGTGAAAATTGGGCAGCCAAGTGGGCTTAGTGAACTGATCATTACCACAATGTCTCATCAAGATTGCGTGAAAAAAGGGTTGCCGAGATTTCAGAAAAGCAGTACTTTTGGACGCTTGGCACACCGTTCCAATGAAAATGTCTTTAGGCAGTCTTTGCTTAGGGCTATTCAAGAGGAAACAAACCTTAGAGACAGAACTTAGAACTACTTTATTTTCTCAATTTTCAAAGACCTAGCATAAAACGTGTTTCATTTAGAGTTCCCAACACATCAATCTATATAGGAGAAAACAGAGTGATACCTAAAAATTCAAATTCTTACTGGAAACGAACGCTTCAACCTAGAAGTGTGAAAATTGGGCAGCCAAGTGGACATAGTGAACTGATCACTACCACAGAGAATCATCAAGATTGGGTGAAAAAACGTTTGCCGAGATTTAAGAAAACCAGTACGTTTGGACGCTTGGCACACCTTTCCAATGAAAGTGTATTTAGGCAGTCTCTAGGTAGGGCTGCTTCAAGAGGAAACAAACCATAGAGACAGAACCTAAAACTACTTTATTTTGTCAAATTTCAAAGAGCTAGCACAAACCGTGTTTCATTTAGAGTTCCAAACACATCTATCTATATAGGAGAAAACAGAGTGAAACCTAAAAATTCATACTCTTACTGGAAACGAACGCTTCAACCTAGAGTGTGAAAATTGGGAAGCCAAGTGGGCTTAGTGAACTGATCATTACCACAATGTCTCATCAAGATTGGGTGAAAAAAGGTTTGCCGAGATTTCAGAAAACCAGGACTTTTGGACGCTTGGCACACCTTTCCAATGAAAATGTCTTTAGGCAGTCTCTGCTTAGGGCTGCTTCAAGAGGAAACAAACCTTAGAGACAGAACTTAATAGTACTTTATTTTGTCATTTTTCAAAGAGCTGGCACAAACCGTGTTTCATTTAGAGATCCCAACACATCTATCTATATAGGAGAAAACAGAGTAAAACCTAAAAATTCAAAATCTTACTGGAAACGAACGCTTCAACCTAGAAGAGTGAAAATTGGGCATCAATGGGCTTAGGGAACTGATCACTACCACAGAGAATCATCAAGATTGTGTGAAAAAATGTTTGCCGAGATTTCAGAAAACCAGTACTTTTGGACGCTTGGCACACCTTTACAATATAAATGTCTTTAGGCAGTCTCTGCCTAGGGCTGCTTCAAGAGGAAACAAACCATAGAGACAGAACTTAGAACTACTTTTTTTTCAATTTTCAAAAAGCTAGCTCCTACCGTGTTTCATTTAGAGTTCCCAACACATCTATCTATATAGGAGAAACCAGAGTAAAACCTAAAAATTCAAACTCTTACTGGAAATGAACGCTTCAACCCAGAAGAGTGAAAATTGGGCAGCCAAGTGGGTTAGTGAACTGATCACTACCACAGAGAATCATCAAGATTGGGTGAAAAATGTTTGCCGAGATTTCAGAAAACAAGTAGTTTTGGACGCTTGGCACACCTTTCCAATGAAAGTGTATTTAGGCAGTCTCCAGTTAGGGCTGCTTCAAGAGGAAACAAACCATAGAGACAGAACCTGAAACTACTTTATTTTGTCAATTTTCAAAGAGCTAGCACAAACCGTGTTTTATTTAGAGTTCCCAACACATCTATGTATATAGGAGAAAACAGAGTGAAACCTAAAAATTCAAACTCTTACTGGAAACGAACGCTTCAACCTAGAAGAGTGAAATTGGGCAGCCAAGTGGGCTTAGTCAACTGATCATTACCACAGAGAATCATCAAGATTGGTTGAAAAAATGTTTGCCGAGATTTCAGAAAACCAGTACTTTTGGACGCTTGGCACACCTTTCCAATGAAAATGTCTTTAGGCAGTCTCTGCCTAAGGCTGCCTCAAGAGGAAACAAACCATAGAGACAGAACTTAGAACTACTTTTTTTTTCAATTTTCAAAAAGCTAGCACCTACCGTGTTTCATTTAGAGTTCCCAACACATCTATCTATATAGGAGAAAACAGAGTGAAACCTAAAAATTCAAACTCTTACTGGAAACGAACGCTTCAACCTAGAAGAGTGAAAATTGGGCAGCCAGGTTTGCTTAGTGAACTGATCATTACCACAATGTCTCATCAAGATTGGGTGAAAAAAGGTTTGCCGAGATTTCAGAAAACCAGTACTTTTGGACGCTTGGCACACCTTTCCAATGAAAATGTCTTTAGGCAGTCTCTGCTTAGGGCTGCTTCAAGAGGAAACAAACCTTAGAGACAGAACTTAGAACTACTTTTTTTTCAATTTTCAAAAAGCTAGCACCTACCGTGTTTCATTTAGAGTTCCCAACACATCTATCTATATAGGAGAAAACAGAGTAAAACCTAAAAATTCAAACTCTTACTGGAAACGAACGCTTCAACATAGAAGAGTGAAAATTGGGCAGCCAAGTGGGTTAGTGAACTGATCACTACCACAGAGAATCATCAAGATTGGGTGAAAAAATGTTTGCCGAGATTTCAGAAAACAAGTACTTTTGGACGCTTAGCACACCTTTCCAATGAAAGTGTATTTAGGCAGTCTCCAGTTAGGGCTGCTTCAAGAGGAAACAAACCATAGAGACAGAACCTGAAACTACTTTATTTTGTCAATTTTCAAAGAGCTAGCACAAACCGTGTTTCATTTAGAGTTCCAAACACATCTATCTATATAGGAGAAAACAGAGTGAAACCTAAAAATTCAAACTCTTACTGGAAACGAACGCTTCAACCTAGAGTGTGAAAATTCGGCAGCAAAGTGGGCTTAGTGAACTGATCATTACCACAATGTCTCATCAAGATTGGGTGAAAAAAGGTTTGCCGAGATTTCAGAAAACCATTACTTTTGGACGCTTGGCACACCTTTCCAATGAAAATGTCTTTAGGCAGTCACTGCTTAGGGCTGCTTCAAGAGGAAACAAACCTTATAGACAGAACTTAGAACTACTTTATTTTGTCAATTTTCAAAGAGCTAGCACAAACCGTGTTTCATTTAGAGATCCCAACACATCTATCTATATAGAAGAAAACAGAGTAAAACCTTAAAATTCAAATTCATACTGGAAACGAACGCTTCAACCTAGAAGAGTGAAAATTGGGCAGCCAAGTGGGCTTAGTGAACTGATCACTACCACAGAGAATCATCAAGATTGGGTGAAAAAATGTTTGCCGAGATTTCAGAAAACCAGTACTTTTGGACGCTTGGCACACCTTTCCAATGAAAGTGTATTTAGGCAGTCTCTAGGTAGGGCTGCTTCAAGAGGAAACAAACCATAGAGACAGAACCTAAAACTACTTTATTTTGTCAAATTTCAAAGAGCTAGCACAAACCGTGTTTCATTTAGAGTTGCAAACACATCTATCTATATAGGAGAAAACAGAGTGAAACCTAAAAATTCAAACTCTTACTGGAAACGAACGCTTCAACCTAGAGTGTGAAAATTGGGCAGCCAAGTGGGCTTAGTGAACTGATCATTACCACAATGTCTCATCAAGATTGGGTGAAAAAAGGTTTGCCGAGATTTCAGAAAACCAGTACTTTTGGACGCTTGGCACACCTTTCCAATGAAAATGTCTTTAGGTAGTCTCTGCTTAGGGATGCTTCAAGAGGAAACAAACCTTAGAGACAGAACTTAGAACTACTTTATTTTGTCATTTTTCAAAGAGCTAGCACAAACCGTGTTTCATTTAGAGATCCCAACACATCTATCTATATAGGAGAAAACAGAGTAAAACCTAAAAATTCAAACTCTTACTGGAAACGAACGCTTCAACCTAGAAGAGTGAAAATTGGGCATCAAGTGGGCTTAGGCAACTGATCACTACCACAGAGAATCATCAAGATTGTGTGAAAAAATGTTTGCCAATATTTCAGAAAACCAGTACTTTTGGACGCTTGGCACACCTTTCCAATATAAATGTCTTTAGGCAGTCTCTGCCTAGGGCTGCTTCAAGAGGAAACAAACCATAGAGACAGAACTTAGAACTACTTTTTTTTCAATTTTCAAAAAGCTAGCACCTACCGTGTTTCATTTAGAGTTCCCAACACATCTATCTATATAGGAGAAAACAGAGTAAAACCGAAAAATTCAAACTCTTACTGGAAACGAACGCTTCAACCTAGAAGAGTGAAAATTGGGCATCAAGTGGGCTTAGGGAACTGATCACTACCACAGAGAATCATCAAGATTGTGTGAAAAAATTTTTGCCGAGATTTCAGAAAACCAGTACTTTTGGACGCTTGGCACAACTTTCCAATGAAAGTGTATTTAGGCAGTCTCCAGTTAGGGCTCCTTCAAGAGTAAACAAACCATAGAGACAGAACCTGAAACTACTTTATTTTGTCAATTTTCAAAGAGCTAGCACAAACCTTGTTTCATTTAGAGTTCCCAACACATCTATCTATATAGGAGAAAACGGAGTGAAACCTAAAAATTCAAACTCTTACTGAAAACGAACGCTTCAACCTAGAGTGTGAAAATTGGGCAGCCAAGTGGGCTTAGTGAACTGATCATTACCAAAATGTCTCATAAAGATTGGGTGAAAAAAGGTTTGCCGAGATTTCAGAAAACCATTACTTTTGGACGCTTGGCACACCTTTCCAATGAAAATGTCTTTAAGCAGTCTCTGCTTAGGGCTGCTTCAAGAGGAAACAAACCTTAGAGACAGAACTTAGAACTACTTTATTTTGTCAATTTTCAAAGAGCTATCACAAACCGTGTTTCATTTAGAGATCCCAACACATCTATCTATATAATAGAAAACAGAGTAAAACCTAAAAATTCAAATTCTTACTGGAAACGAACGCTTCAACCTAGAAGAGTGAAAATTGGGCAGCCAAGTGGGCTTAGTGAACTGATCAATACCACAGAGAATCATCAAGATTGGGTGAAAAAATGTTTGCCGAGATTTCAGAAAACCAGTACTTTTGGAAGCTTGGCACACCTTTCCAATGAAAGTGTATTTAGGAAGTCTCTAATTAGGGCTGCTTCAATAGGAAACAAACCATAGACACAGAACCTAAAACTACTTTATTTTGTCAATTTTCAAAGATCTAGCACAAACCGTGTTTCATTTAGAGTTCCAAACACATCTATCTATATAAAAGAAAACAGAGTGAAACCTAAAAATTCAAACTCTTACTGGAAACGAACGCTTCAACCTGGAGTGTGAAAATTGGGAAGCCAAGTGGGCTTAGTGAACTGATCACTACCACAATGTCTCATCAAGATTGTGTGAAAAAAGTTTTGCCGAGATTTCAGAAAACCAGTACTTTTGGACGCTTGGCTCAGCTTTCCAATGAAAATGTCTTTAGGCAGTCTCTGCTTAGGGCTGCTTCAAGAGTAAACAAACCTTAGAGACAGAACTTAGAACTACTTTATTTTGTCAATTTTCAAAGAGCTAGCACAAACCGTGTTTCAATTAGAGATCCCAACACATCTATCTATATAGGAGAAAACAGAGTAAAACCTTAAAATTCAAATTCATACTGGAAACGAACGCTTCAACCTAGAAGAGTGAAAATTGGGCAGCCAAGTGGGCTTAGTGAACTGATCACTACCACAGAGAGTCATCAAGATTGGGTGAAAAAATGTTTGCCGAGATTTCAGAAAACCAGTACTTTTGGACGCTTGGCACACCTTTCCAATGAAAGTGTATTTAGGCAATCTCTAATTAGGGCTGCTTCAATAGGAAACAAACCATAGAACAGAACCTAAAACTACTTTATTTTGTCAATTTTCAAAGATCTAGCACAAACCGTGTTTCATTTAGAGTTCCCAACACATCTATCTATATAGGAGAAAACAGAGTGAAACCTACAAATTCAAACTCTTACTGGAAATGAACGCTTCAACCTAGAGTGTGAAAATTGGGCAGCCAAGTGGGCTTAGTGAACTGATCATTACCACAATGTCTCATCAAGATTGGGTGAAAAAAGGTTTGCCAAGATTTCAGACAACCAGTACTTTTGGACGCTTGGCACACCTTTCCAATGAAAATGTCTTTAGGTAGTCTCTGCTTAGGGCTGCTTCAAGAGGAAACAAACCTTAGAGACAGAACTTAGAACTACTTTATTTTTCATTTTTCAAAGAGCTAGCACAAACCGTGTTTCATTTAGAGATCCCAACACATCTATCTGTATAGGAGAAAACAGAGTAAAACCTAAAAATTCAAACTCTTACTGGAAACGAACGCTTCAACCTAGAAGAGTGAAAATTGGGCATCAAGTGGGCTTAGGGAACTGATCACTACCACAGAGAATCATCAAGATTGTGTGAAAAAATGTTTGCCGAGATTTCAGAAAACCAGTACTTTTGGACGCTTGGCACACCTTTCCAATATAAATGTCTTTAGGCAGTCTCTGGATCGGGCTGCTTCAAGAGGAAACAAACCATAGAGACAGAACTTAGAACTACTTTTTTTTCAATTTTCAAAAAGCTAGCACCTACCGTGTTTCATTTAGAGTTCCCAACACATCTATCTATATAGGAGAAAACAGAGTGAAACCTAAAAATTCATACTCTTACTGGAAACGAACGCTTCAACCTAGAGTGTGAAAATTGGGAAGCCAAGTGGGCTTAGTGAACTGATCACTACCACAATGTCTCATCAAGATTGGGTGAAAAAAGTTTTGCCGAGATTTCAGAAAACCAGTACTTTTGGACGCTTGGCACACCTTTGCAATGAAAATGTCTTTAGGCAGTCTCTGCTCAGGGCTGCTTCAAGAGGAAACAAACCATAGACACAGAACCTAAAACTACTTTATTTTGTCAATTTTCAAAGATCTAGCACAAACCGTGTTTCATTTAGAGTTCCAAACACATCTATCTATATAGGAGAAAACAGAGTGAAACCTAAAAATTCAAACTCTTACTGGAAACGAACGCTTCAACCTAGAAGAGTGAAAATTGGGCAGCCAAGTGGACTTAGTGAACTGATCACTACCACAGAGAATCATCAAGATTGGGTGAAAAAATGTTTCCCGAGATTTAAGAAAACCAGTATGTTTGGACGCTTGGCACACCTTTCCAATGAAAGTGTATTTAGGCAGTCTCTAGGTAGGGCTGCTTCAAGAGGAAACAAACCATAGAGACAGAACCTAAAACTACTTTATTTTGTCAAATTTCAAAGAGCTAGCACAAAACGTGTTTCATTTAGAGTTCCAAACACATCTATCTATATAGGAGAAAACAGAGTGAAACCTAAAAATTCAAACTCTTACTGGAAACGAACGCTTCAACCTAGAAGAGTGAAAATTGGGCAGCCAAGTAGACTTAGTGAACTGATCACTACCACAGAGAATCATCAAGATGGGTGAAAAAATGTTTGCCGAGATTTAAGAAAACCAGTACTTTTGGACGCTTGGCACACCTTTCCAATGAAAGTGTATTTAGGCAGTCTCTAGGTAGGGCTGCTTCAAGAGGAAACAAACCAGAGAGACAGAACCTAAAACTACTTTATTTTGTCAAATTACAAAAAGCTACCACAAACCGTGTTTCATTTAGAGTTCCAAACACATCTATCTATATAGGAGAAAACAGAGTGAAACCTAAAAATTCAAACTGTTACTGGAAACGAACGCTTCAACCTAGAAGAGTGAAAATTGGGCAGCAAAGTGTGCTTAGTGAACTGATCATTACCACAGAGAATCATCAAGATTGGGTGAAAAAATGTTTGCCGAGATTTCAGAAAACCAGTACTTTTGGACGCTTGGCACACCTTTCCAATGAAAGTGTATTTAGGCAGTCTCTAGGTAGGGCTGCTTCAAGAGGAAACAAACCATGAAGACAGAACTTAGAACTACTTTATTTTGTCAATTTTCAAAGAGCTAGCACAAACCGTGTTTCATTTAGAGTTCCCAACACATCTATCTATATAGGAGAAAACAGAGTGAAACCTAAAAATTCAACCTCTTACTGGAAACGAACTCTTCAACCTAGAGTGTGAAAATTGGGCAGCCAAGTGGGCTTAGTGAACTGATCATTACCACAATGTCTCATCAAGATTGGGTGAAAAAAGGGTTGCTGAGATTGCAGAAAACCAGTACTTTTGGACGCTTTTTACACCTTTCCAATGAAAATGTCTTTAGGCAGTCTTTGCTTAGGGCTATTCAAGAGGAAACAAACCTTAGAGACAGAACTTAGAACTACTTTATTTTCTCAATTTTCAAAGACCTAGCACAAACCGTGTTTCATTTAGAGTTCCCAACACATCTATCTATACAGGAGAAAACAGAGTGATACCTAAAATTCAAACTCTTACTGGAAACGAGCGCTTCAACCTAGAAGAGTGAAAATTGGGCAGCCAAGTGGACATAGTGAACTGATCATTACCACAGAGAATCATCAAGTTTGGGTGAAAAAAGGTTTGCCGAGATTTCAGAAAACCAGTACTTTTGGACGCTTGGCACACCTGTCCAATGAAAGTGTATTTAGGCATCTCTAGGTAGGGCTGCTTAAAGAGGAAACAAACCATAGAGAAAGAAATTAGAACTACTTTATTTTGTCAATTTTCAAAGAGCTAGCACAAACCGTGTTTCATTTAGGGTTCCCAACACATCTATCTATATAGGAGAAAACAGAGTGAAAACCTAAAAATTCAAACTCTTACTGGAAAGGAACGCTTCAACCTAGAAGAGTGAAAATTGGGCAGCCAAGTGGACATAGTGAACTGATCACTACCACAGAGAATCATCAAGATTGGGTGAAAAAATGTTTGCCGAGATTTAAGAAAACCAGTACATTTGGACGCTTGGCACACCTTTCCAATGAAAGTGTATTTATGCAGTCTCTAGGTAGGGCTGCTTCAAGAGGAAACAAACCATAGAGACAGAACCTAAAACTACTTTATTTTGTCAAATTTCAAAGAGCTAGCACAAACCGTGTTTCATTTAGAGTTCCCAACGCATCTATCTATATAGGAGAAAACAGAGTGAAACCTAAAAATTCAAACTCTTACTGGAAACGAACGCTTCAACCTAGAGTGTGAAAATTGGGCAGCCAAGTGGGCTTAGTGAACTGGTCATTACCACAATGTCTCATCAAGATTGGGTGAAAAAAGTGTTGCCGAGATTTCATAAAACCAGTACTTTTGGACGCTTGGCACACCTTTCCAATGAAAATGTCTTTAGGCAGTGTCTGATTACGGCTGCTTCAAGAGGAAACAAACCATAGACACAGAACCTAAAACTACTTTATTTTGTCAATTTTCAAAGATCTAGCACAAACCGTGTTTCATTTAGAGTTCCCAACACATCTATCTATATAGGAGAAAACAGAGTGAAACCTACAAATTCAAACTCTTACTGGAAATGAACGCTTCAACCTAGAGTGTGAAAATTGGGCAGCCAAGTGGGCTTAGTGAACTGATCATTACCACAATGTCTCATCAAGATTGGGTGAAAAAAGGTTTGCCAAGATTTCAGACAACCAGTACTTTTGGACGCTTGGCACACCTTTCCAATGAAAATGTCTTTAGGTAGTCTCTGCTTAGGGCTGCTTCAAGAGGAAACAAACCTTAGAGACAGAACTTAGAACTACTTTATTTTTCATTTTTCAAAGAGCTAGCACAAACCGTGTTTCATTTAGAGATCCCAACACATCTATCTGTATAGGAGAAAACAGAGTAAAACCTAAAAATTCAAACTCTTACTGGAAACGAACGCTTCAACCTAGAAGAGTGAAAATTGGGCATCAAGTGGGCTTAGGGAACTGATCACTACCACAGAGAATCATCAAGATTGTGTGAAAAAATGTTTGCCGAGATTTCAGAAAACCAGTACTTTTGGACGCTTGGCACACCTTTCCAATATAAATGTCTTTAGGCAGTCTCTGGATCGGGCTGCTTCAAGAGGAAACAAACCATAGAGACAGAACTTAGAACTACTTTTTTTCAATTTTCAAAAAGCTAGCACCTACCGTGTTTCATTTAGAGTTCCCAACACATCTATCTATATAGGAGAAAACAGAGTGAAACCTAAAAATTCATACTCTTACTGGAAACGAACGCTTCAACCTAGAGTGTGAAAATTGGGAAGCCAAGTGGGCTTAGTGAACTGATCACTACCACAATGTCTCATCAAGATTGGGTGAAAAAAGTTTTGCCGAGATTTCAGAAAACCAGTACTTTTGGACGCTTGGCACACCTTTGCAATGAAAATGTCTTTAGGCAGTCTCTGCTCAGGGCTGCTTCAAGAGGAAACAAACCATAGACACAGAACCTAAAACTACTTTATTTTGTCAATTTTCAAAGATCTAGCACAAACCGTGTTTCATTTAGAGTTCCAAACACATCTATCTATATAGGAGAAAACAGAGTGAAACCTAAAAATTCAAACTCTTACTGGAAACGAACGCTTCAACCTAGAAGAGTGAAAATTGGGCAGCCAAGTGGACTTAGTGAACTGATCACTACCACAGAGAATCATCAAGATTGGGTGAAAAAATGTTTCCCGAGATTTAAGAAAACCAGTATGTTTGGACGCTTGGCACACCTTTCCAATGAAAGTGTATTTAGGCAGTCTCTAGGTAGGGCTGCTTCAAGAGGAAACAAACCATAGAGACAGAACCTAAAACTACTTTATTTTGTCAAATTTCAAAGAGCTAGCACAAACCGTGTTTCATTTAGAGTTCCAAACACATCTATCTATATAGGAGAAAACAGAGTGAAACCTAAAAATTCAAACTCTTACTGGAAACGAACGCTTCAACCTAGAAGAGTGAAAATTGGGCAGCCAAGTAGACTTAGTGAACTGATCACTACCACAGAGAATCATCAAGATGGGTGAAAAAATGTTTGCCGAGATTTAAGAAAACCAGTACTTTTGGACGCTTGGCACACCTTTCCAATGAAAGTGTATTTAGGCAGTCTCTAGGTAGGGCTGCTTCAAGAGGAAACAAACCAGAGAGACAGAACCTAAAACTACTTTATTTTGTCAAATTACAAAAAGCTACCACAAACCGTGTTTCATTTAGAGTTCCAAACACATCTATCTATATAGGAGAAAACAGAGTGAAACCTAAAAATTCAAACTGTTACTGGAAACGAACGCTTCAACCTAGAAGAGTGAAAATTGGGCAGCAAAGTGTGCTTAGTGAACTGATCATTACCACAGAGAATCATCAAGATTGGGTGAAAAAATGTTTGCCGAGATTTCAGAAAACCAGTACTTTTGGACGCTTGGCACACCTTTCCAATGAAAGTGTATTTAGGCAGTCTCTAGGTAGGGCTGCTTCAAGAGGAAACAAACCATGAAGACAGAACTTAGAACTACTTTATTTTGTCAATTTTCAAAGAGCTAGCACAAACCGTGTTTCATTTAGAGTTCCCAACACATCTATCTATATAGGAGAAAACAGAGTGAAACCTAAAAATTCAACCTCTTACTGGAAACGAACTCTTCAACCTAGAGTGTGAAAATTGGGCAGCCAAGTGGGCTTAGTGAACTGATCATTACCACAATGTCTCATCAAGATTGGGTGAAAAAAGGGTTGCTGAGATTGCAGAAAACCAGTACTTTTGGACGCTTTTTACACCTTTCCAATGAAAATGTCTTTAGGCAGTCTTTGCTTAGGGCTATTCAAGAGGAAACAAACCTTAGAGACAGAACTTAGAACTACTTTATTTTCTCAATTTTCAAAGACCTAGCACAAACCGTGTTTCATTTAGAGTTCCCAACACATCTATCTATACAGGAGAAAACACAGTGATACCTAAAAATTCAAACTCTTACTGGAAACGAGCGCTTCAACCTAGAAGAGTGAAAATTGGGCAGCCAAGTGGACATAGTGAACTGATCACTACCACAGAGAATCATCAATATTGGGTGAAAAAATGTTTGCCGAGATTTAAGAAAACCAGTACGTTTGGATGCTTGGCACACCTTTCCAATGAAAGTGTATTTAGGCAGTCTCTAGGTAGGGCTGCTTCAAGAGGAAACAAACCATAGAGACAGAACCTAAAACTACTTTATTTTGTCAAATTTCAAAGAGCTAGCACAAACCGTGTTTCATTTAGAGTTCCAAACACATCTATCTATATAGGAGAAAACAGAGTGATACCTAAAAATTCAAACTCTTACTAGAAACGAACGCTTAAACCTAGAAGAGTGAAAATTGGGCAGCCAAGTGGACTTAGTGAACTGATCATTACCACAGAGAATCATCAAGTTTGGGTGAAAAAA
Organism: Callospermophilus lateralis; assembly: GCF_048772815.1. Lineage (NCBI taxonomy): Eukaryota > Metazoa > Chordata > Mammalia > Rodentia > Sciuridae > Callospermophilus > Callospermophilus lateralis. Next base: position 19,205 of record NW_027516313.1, read on the forward strand.
GGTTTGCCGAGATTTCAGAAAACCAGTACTTTTGACGCTTGGCACACCTGTCCAATGAAAGTGTATTTAGGCATCTCTAGGTAGGGCTGCTTAAAGAGGAAACAAACCATAGAGAAAGAAATTAGAACTACTTTATTTTGTCAATTTTCAAAGAGCTAGCACAAACCGTGTTTCATTTAGGGTTCCCAACACATCTATCTATATAGGAGAAAACAGAGTGAAACCTAAAAATTCAAACTCTTACTGGAAAGGAACGCTTCAACCTAGAAGAGTGAAAATTGGGCAGCCAAGTGGACATAGTGAACTGATCACTACCACAGAGAATCATCAAGATTGGGTGAAAAAATGTTTGCCGAGATTTAAGAAAACCAGTACATTTGGACGCTTGGCACACCTTTCCAATGAAAGTGTATTTATGCAGTCTCTAGGTAGGGCTGCTTCAAGAGGAAACAAACCATAGAGACAGAACCTAAAACTACTTTATTTTGTCAAATTTCAAAGAGCTAGCACAAACCGTGTTTCATTTAGAGTTCCCAACGCATCTATCTATATAGGAGAAAACAGAGTGAAACCTAAAAATTCAAACTCTTACTGGAAACGAACGCTTCAACCTAGAGTGTGAAAATTGGGCAGCCAAGTGGGCTTAGTGAACTGGTCATTACCACAATGTCTCATCAAGATTGGGTGAAAAAAGTGTTGCCGAGATTTCATAAAACCAGTACTTTTGGACGCTTGCACACCTTTCCAATGAAAATGTCTTTAGGCAGTGTCTGATTACGGCTGCTTCAAGAGGAAACAAACCATAGACACAGAACCTAAAACTACTTTATTTTGTCATTTTCAAAGATCTAGCACAAACCGTGTTTCATTTAGAGTTCCAAACACATCTATCTATATAGGAGAAAACAGAGTGAAAACTAAAAATTCAAACTCTTACTGGAAACGAACGCTTCAACCTAGAAGATGAAAATTGGGCATCCAAGTGGACTTAGTGAACTGATCACTACCACAGAGAATCATCAAGATTGGGTGAAAAAAATGTTTCCCGAGATTTAAGAAAACCAGTACGTTTGGACGCCTGGCACACCTTTCCAATGAAAGTGTGTTTAGGCAGTCTCTAGGTAGGGCTGCTTCAAGAGGAAACAAACCATAGAGACAGAACCTAAAACTACTTTATTTTGTCAAATTTCAAAGAGCTAGCACAAACCGTGTTTCATTTAGAGTTCCCAACACATCTATCTATATAGGAGAAAACAGAGTGAAACCTAAAAATTCAAACTCTTACTGGAAACGAACGCTTCAACCTAGAGTGTGAAAATTGGGCAGCCAAGTGGGCTTAGTGAACTGATCATTACCACAATGTCTCATCAAGATTGCGTGAAAAAAGGGTTGCCGAGATTTCAGAAAAGCAGTACTTTTGGACGCTTGGCACACCTTTCCAATGAAAATGTCTTTAGGAAGTCTTTGCTTAGGGCTATTCAAGAGGAAACGAACAATAGAGACAGAACTTAGAACTACTTAATTTTCTCAATTTTCAAAGACCTAGCATAAAACGTGTTTCATTTAGAGTTCCCAACACATCTATCTATATAGGAGAAAACAGAGTGATACCTAAAAATTCAAATTCTTACTGGAAACGAACGCTTCAACCTAGAAGTGTGAAAATTGGGCAGCCAAGTGGACATAGTGAACTGATCACTACCACAGAGAATCATCAAGATTGGGTGAAAAAATGTTTGCCGAGATTTCAGAAAACCAGTACTTTTGGACGCTTGGCACACCTTTCCAATGAAAGTGTATTTAGGCAGTCTCTATGTAGGGCTGCTTCAAGAGGAAACAAACCATAGAGACAGAACCTAAAACTACTTTATTTTGTCAAATTTCAAAGAGCTAGCACAAACCGTGTTTCATTTAGAGTTCCCAACACATCTATCTATATAGGAGAAAACAGAGTGAAACCTAAAAATTCAAACTCTTACTGGAAACGAACGCTTCAACCTAGAGTGTGAAAATTGGGCAGCCAAGTGGGCTTAGTGAACTGATCATTACCACAATGTCTCATCAAGATTGCGTGAAAAAAGGGTTGCCGAGATTTCAGAAAAGCAGTACTTTTGGACGCTTGGCACACCTTTCCAATGAAAATGTCTTTAGGAAGTCTTTGCTTAGGGCTATTCAAGAGGAAACGAACAATAGAGACAGAACTTAGAACTACTTTATTTTCTCAATTTTCAAAGACCTAGCATAAAACGTGTTTCATTTAGAGTTCCCAACACATCTATCTATATAGGAGAAAACAGAGTGATACCTAAAAATTCAAATTCTTACTGGAAACGAACGCTTCAACCTAGAAGTGTGAAAATTGGGCAGCCAAGTGGACATAGTGAACTGATCACTACCACAGAGAATCATCAAGATTGGGTGAAAAAATGTTTGCCGAGATTTCAGAAAACCAGTACTTTTGGACGCTTGGCACACCTTTCCAATGAAAGTGTATTTAGGCAGTCTCTATGTAGGGCTGCTTCAAGAGGAAACAAACCATAGAGACAGAACCTAAAACTACTTTATTTTGTCAAATTTCAAAGAGCTAGCACAAACCGTGTTTCATTTAGAGTTCCAAACACATCTATCTATATAGGAGAAAACAGAGTGAAACCTAAAAATTCATACTCTTACTGGAAACGAACGCTTCAACCTAGAGTGTGAAAATTGGGAAGCCAAGTGGGCTTAGTGAACTGATCATTACCACAATGTCTCATCAAGATTGCGTGAAAAAAGGGTTGCCGAGATTTCAGAAAAGCAGTACTTTTGGACGCTTGGCACACCTTTCCAATGAAAATGTCTTTAGGAAGTCTTTGCTTAGGGCTATTCAAGAGGAAACGAACAATAGAGACAGAACTTAGAACTACTTTATTTTCTCAATTTTCAAAGACCTAGCATAAAACGTGTTTCATTTAGAGTTCCCAACACATCTATCTATATAGGAGAAAACAGAGTGATACCTAAAAATTCAAATTCTTACTGGAAACGAACGCTTCAACCTAGAAGTGTGAAAATTGGGCAGCCAAGTGGACATAGTGAACTGATCACTACCACAGAGAATCATCAAGATTGGGTGAAAAAATGTTTGCCGAGATTTCAGAAAACCAGTACTTTTGGACGCTTGGCACACCTTTCCAATGAAAGTGTATTTAGGCAGTCTCTATGTAGGGCTGCTTCAAGAGGAAACAAACCATAGAGACAGAACCTAAAACTACTTTATTTTGTCAAATTTCAAAGAGCTAGCACAAACCGTGTTTCATTTAGAGTTCCCAACACATCTATCTATATAGGAGAAAACAGAGTGAAACCTAAAAATTCAAACTCTTACTGGAAACGAACGCTTCAACCTAGAGTGTGAAAATTGGGCAGCCAAGTGGGCTTAGTGAACTGATCATTACCACAATGTCTCATCAAGATTGCGTGAAAAAAGGGTTGCCGAGATTTCAGAAAAGCAGTACTTTTGGACGCTTGGCACACCTTTCCAATGAAAATGTCTTTAGGAAGTCTTTGCTTAGGGCTATTCAAGAGGAAACGAACAATAGAGACAGAACTTAGAACTACTTTATTTTCTCAATTTTCAAAGACCTAGCATAAAACGTGTTTCATTTAGAGTTCCCAACACATCTATCTATATAGGAGAAAACAGAGTGATACCTAAAAATTCAAATTCTTACTGGAAACGAACGCTTCAACCTAGAAGTGTGAAAATTGGGCAGCCAAGTGGACATAGTGAACTGATCACTACCACAGAGAATCATCAAGATTGGGTGAAAAAATGTTTGCCGAGATTTCAGAAAACCAGTACTTTTGGACGCTTGGCACACCTTTCCAATGAAAGTGTATTTAGGCAGTCTCTATGTAGGGCTGCTTCAAGAGGAAACAAACCATAGAGACAGAACCTAAAACTACTTTATTTTGTCAAATTTCAAAGAGCTAGCACAAACCGTGTTTCATTTAGAGTTCCAAACACATCTATCTATATAGGAGAAAACAGAGTGAAACCTAAAAATTCATACTCTTACTGGAAACGAACGCTTCAACCTAGAGTGTGAAAATTGGGAAGCCAAGTGGGCTTAGTGAACTGATCATTACCACAATGTCTCATCAAGATTGCGTGAAAAAAGGGTTGCCGAGATTTCAGAAAAGCAGTACTTTTGGACGCTTGGCACACCTTTCCAATGAAAATGTCTTTAGGAAGTCTTTGCTTAGGGCTATTCAAGAGGAAACGAACAATAGAGACAGAACTTAGAACTACTTTATTTTCTCAATTTTCAAAGACCTAGCATAAAACGTGTTTCATTTAGAGTTCCCAACACATCTATCTATATAGGAGAAAACAGAGTGATACCTAAAAATTCAAATTCTTACTGGAAACGAACGCTTCAACCTAGAAGTGTGAAAATTGGGCAGCCAAGTGGACATAGTGAACTGATCACTACCACAGAGAATCATCAAGATTGGGTGAAAAAATGTTTGCCGAGATTTCAGAAAACCAGTACTTTTGGACGCTTGGCACACCTTTCCAATGAAAGTGTATTTAGGCAGTCTCTATGTAGGGCTGCTTCAAGAGGAAACAAACCATAGAGACAGAACCTAAAACTACTTTATTTTGTCAAATTTCAAAGAGCTAGCACAAACCGTGTTTCATTTAGAGTTCCCAACACATCTATCTATATAGGAGAAAACAGAGTGAAACCTAAAAATTCAAACTCTTACTGGAAACTAACGCTTCAACCTAGAGTGTGAAAATTGGGCAGCCAAGTGGGCTTAGTGAACTGATCATTACCACAATGTCTCATCAAGATTGCGTGAAAAAAGGGTTGCCGAGATTTCAGAAAAGCAGTACTTTAGGACGCTTGGCACACCTTTCCAATGAAAATGTCTTTAGGAAGTCTTTGCTTAGGGCTATTCAAGAGGAAACGAACAATAGAGACAGAACTTAGAACTACTTTATTTTCTCAATTTTCAAAGACCTAGCATAAAACGTGTTTCATTTAGAGTTCCCAACACATCTATCTATATAGGAGAAAACAGAGTGATACCTAAAAATTCAAATTCTTACTGGAAACGAACGCTTCAACCTAGAAGTGTGAAAATTGGGCAGCCAAGTGGACATAGTGAACTGATCACTACCACAGAGAATCATCAAGATTGGGTGAAAAAATGTTTGCCGAGATTTCAGAAAACCAGTACTTTTGGACGCTTGGCACACCTTTCCAATGAAAGTGTATTTAGGCAGTCTCTATGTAGGGCTGCTTCAAGAGGAAACAAACCATAGAGACAGAACCTAAAACTACTTTATTTTGTCAAATTTCAAAGAGCTAGCACAAACCGTGTTTCATTTAGAGTTCCAAACACATCTATCTATATAGGAGAAAACAGAGTGAAACCTAAAAATTCATACTCTTACTGGAAACGAACGCTTCAACCTAGAGTGTGAAAATTGGGAAGCCAAGTGGGCTTAGTGAACTGATCATTACCACAATGTCTCATCAAGATTGGGTGAAAAAAGGTTTGCCGAGATTTCAGAAAACCAGTACTTTTGGTCGCTTGGCACACCTTTCCAATGAAAATGTCTTTAGGCAGTCTCTGCTTAGGGCTGCTTCAAGAGGAACAAACCTTAGAGACAGAACTTAGAACTACTTTATTTTTTTCAATTTTCAAAGAGCTAGCACAAACCGTGTTTGATTTAGAGTTCCCAACACATCTATCTATATAGGAGAAAACAGAGTGAAACCTAAAAATTCAAACTCTTACTGGAAACGAACGCTTGAACCTAGAAGAGTGAAAATTGGGCAGCCAAGTGGGCTTAGTGAACTGATCATTACCACAATGTCCCATCAAGATTGGGTGAAAAAAGGGTTGCTGAGATTGCAGAAAACCAGTACTTTTGGACGCTTTTTACACCTTTCCAATGAAAATGTCTTTAGGCAGTCTTTGCTTAGGGCTATTCAAGAGGAAACAAACCTTAGAGACAGAACTTAGAACTACTTTATTTTCTCAATTTTCAAAGACCTAGCACAAACCGTGTTTCATTTAGAGTTCCCAACACATCTATCTATATAGGAGAAAACAGAGTGATACCTAAAAATTCAAACTCTTACTGGAAACGAGCGCTTCAACCTAGAAGAGTGAAAATTGGGCAGCCAAGTGGACATAGTGAACTGATCACTACCACAGAGAATCATCAAGATTGGGTGAAAAAATGTTTGCCGAGATTTAAGAAAACCAGTACGTTTGGATGCTTGGCACACCTTTCCAATGAAAGTGTATTTAGGCAGTCTCTAGGTAGGGCTGCTTCAAGAGGAAACAAACCATAGAGACAGAACCTAAAACTACTTTATTTTGTCAAATTTCAAAGAGCTACCACAAACCGTGTTTCATTTAGAGTTCCAAACACATCTATCTATATAGGAGAAAACAGAGTGATACCTAAAAATTCAAACTCTTACTAGAAACGAACGCTTCAACCTAGAAGAGTGAAAATTGGGCAGCCAAGTGGACTTAGTGAACTGATCATTACCACAGAGAATCATCAAGTTTGGGTGAAAAAAGGTTTGCCGAGATTTCAGAAAACCAGTACTTTTGGACGCTTGGCACACCTGTCCAATGAAAGTGTATTTAGGCATCTCTAGGTAGGGCTGCTTAAAGAGGAAACAAACCATAGAGAAAGAAATTAGAACTACTTTATTTTGTCAATTTTCAAAGAGCTAGCACAAACCGTGTTTCATTTAGGGTTCCCAACACATCTATCTATATAGGAGAAAACAGAGTGAAACCTAAAAATTCAAACTCTTACTGGAAAGGAACGCTTCAACCTAGAAGAGTGAAAATTGGGCAGCCAAGTGGACATAGTGAACTGATCACTACCACAGAGAATCATCAAGATTGGGTGAAAAAATGTTTGCCGAGATTTAAGAAAACCAGTACGTTTGGACGCTTGGCACACCTTTCGAATGAAAGTGTATTTAGGCAGTCTCTAGGTAGGGCTGCTTCAAGAGGAAACAAACCATAGAGACAGAACTTAAAACTGCTTTATTTTGTCAAATTTCAAAGAGCTAGCACAAACCGTGTTTCATTTAGAGTTCCCAACGCATCTATCTATATAGGAGAAAACAGAGTGAAACCTAAAAATTCAAACTCTTACTGGAAACGAACGCTTCAACCTAGAGTGTGAAAATTGGGCAGCCAAGTGGGCTTAGTGAACTGCTCATTACCACAATGTCTCATCAAGTTTGGGTGAAAAAAGGGTTGCCGAGATTTCAGAAAACCAGTACTTTTGGACGCTTGGCACACCTTTCCAATGAAAATGTCTTTAGGCAGTCTCTGCTTACGGCTGCTTCAAGAGGAAACAAACCATAGACACAGAACCTAAAACTACTTTATTTTGTCAATTTTCAAAGATCTAGCACAAACCGTGTTTCATTTAGAGTTCCAAACACATCTATCTATATAGGAGAAAACAGAGTGAAAACTAAAAATTCAAACTCTTACTGGAAACGAACGCTTCAACCTAGAAGAGTGAAAATTGGGCATCCAAGTAGACTTAGTGAACTGATCACTACCACAGAGAATCATCAAGATTGGGTGAAAAAATGTTTCCCGAGATTTAAGAAAACCAGTACGTTTGGACGCCTGGCACACCTTTCCAATGAAAGTGTATTTAGGCAGTCTCTAGGTAGGGCTGCTTCAAGAGGAAACAAACCATAGAGACAGAACCTAAAACTACTTTATTTTGTCAAATTTCAAAGAGCTAGGAAAAACCGTGTTTCATTTAGAGTTCCAAACACATCTATCTATATAGGAGAAAACAGAGTGAAACCTAAAAATTCAAACTCTTACTGGAAACGAACGCTTCAACCTAGAAGAGTGAAAATTGGGCAGCCAAGTGGGCTTAGTGAACTGATCATTACCACAATGACTCATCAAGATTGGGTGAAAAAATGGTTGCCGAGATTTCAGAAAACCAGTACTTTTGGACGCTTGGCACACCTTTCCAATGAAAATGTCTTTAGGCAGTCTTTGCTTAGGGCTATTCAAGAGGAAACAAACCTTAGAGACAGAACTTAGAACTACTTTATTTTGTCAATTTTCAAAGACCTAGCACTAACCGTGTTTCATTTAGAGTTCCCAACACATCTATCTATATAGGAGAAAACAGAGTGAAACCTAAAAATTCAAACTCTTACTGGAAAGGAACGCTTCAACCTAGAAGAGTGAAAATTGGGCAGCCAAGTGGACATAGTGAACTGATCACTACCACAGAGAATCATCAAGATTGGGTGAAAAAATGTTTGCCGAGATTTAAGAAAAGCAGTACGTTTGGACGCTTGGCACACCTTTCCAATGAAAGTGTATTTAGGCAGTCTCTAGGTAGGGCTGCTTCAAGAGGAAACAAACCATAGAGACAGAACCTAAAACTACTTTATTTTGTCAAATTTCAAAGAGCTAGCACAAACCGTGTTTCATTTAGAGTTCCCAACACATCTATCTATATAGGAGAAAACAGAGTGAAACCTAAAAATTCAAACTCTTACTGGAAACGAACGCTTCAACCTAGAGTGTGAAAATTGGGCAGCCAAGTGGGCTTAGTGAACTGATCATTACCACAATGTCTCATCAAGATTGCGTGAAAAAAGGGTTGCCGAGATTTCAGAAAAGCAGTACTTTTGGACGCTTGGCACACCTTTCCAATGAAAATGTCTTTAGGCAGTCTTTGCTTAGGGCTATTCAAGAGGAAACAAACCTTAGAGACAGAACTTACTACTACTTTATTTTCTCAATTTTCAAAGACCTAGCATAAAACGTGTTTCATTTAGAGTTCCCAACACATCTATCTATATAGGAGAAAACAGAGTGATACCTAAAAATTCAAATTCTTACTGGAAACGAACGCTTCAACCTAGAAGTGTGAAAATTGGGCAGCCAAGTGGACATAGTGAACTGATCACTACCACAGAGAATCATCAAGATTGGGTGAAAAAATGTTTGCCGAGATTTAAGAAAACCAGTACGTTTGGACGCTTGGCACACCTTTCCAATGAAAGTGTATTTAGGCAGTCTCTAGGTAGGGCTGCTTCAAGAGGAAACAAACCATCGAGACAGAACCTAAAACTACTTTATTTTGTCAAATTTCAAAGAGCTAGCACAAACCGTGTTTCATTTAGAGTTCCAAACACATCTATCTATATAGGAGAAAACAGAGTGAAACCTAAAAATTCATACTCTTACTGGAAACGAACGCTTCAACCTAGAGTGTGAAAATTGGGAAGCCAAGTGGGCTTAGTGAACTGATCATTACCACAATGTCTCATCAAGATTGGGTGAAAAAAGGTTTGCCGAGATTTCAAAAAACCAGTACTTTTGGTCGCTTGGCACACCTTTCCAATGAAAATCTCTTTAGGCAGTCTCTGCTTAGGGCTGCTTCAAGAGGAAACAAACCTTAGAGACAGAACTTAGAACTACTTTATTTTTTTTCAATTTTCAAAGAGCTAGCACAAACCGTGTTTCATTTAGAGTACCCAACACATCTATCTATATAGGAGAAAACAGAGTGAAACCTAAAATTTCAAACTCTTACTGGAAACGAACGCTTCAACCTAGAAGAGTGAAAATTGGGCAGCCAAGTGGGCTTAGTGAACTGATCATCACCCCAATGTCTCATCAAGATTGGGTGAAAAAAGGGTTGCTGAGATTTCAGAAAACCAGTACTTTTGGACGCTTGGCACACCTTTCCAATGAAAATGTCTTTAGGCAGTCTTTGCTTAGGGCTATTCAAGAGGAAACAAACCTTAGAGACAGAATTTAGAACTACATTATTTTCTCAATTTTCAAAGACCTAGCACAAACCGTGTTTCATTTAGAGTTCCCAACACATCTATCTATATAGGAGAAAACAGAGTGATACCTAAAAATTCAAACTCATACTGGAAAAGAGCGCTTCAACATAGAAGAGTGAAAATTGGGAAGCCAAGTGGACATAGTGAACTGATCACTACCACAGAGAATCATCAAGATTGGGTGAAAAAATGTTTGCCGAGATTTAAGAAAACCAGTACGTTTGGACGCTTGGCACACCTTTCCAATGAAAGTGTATTTAGGCTGTCTCTAGGTAGGGCTGCTTAGAGAGGAAACAAACCATAGAGAAAGAAATTAGAAGTACTTTATTTTGTCAATTTTCAAAGAGCTAGCACAAACCGTGTTTCATTTAGGGTTCCCAACACATCTATCTATATAGGAGAAAACAGAGTGAAACCTAAAAATTCAAACTCTTACTGGAAACGAACGCTTCAACCTAGAAGAGTGAAAATTGGGCAGCCAAGTGGACTTAGTGAACTGACCACTACCACAGAGAATCATCAAGATTGGGTGAAAAAATGTTTGCCGAGATTTAAGAAAACCAGTACGTTTGGACGCTTGGCACACCTTTCCAATGAAAGTGTATTTAGGCAGTCTCTAGGTAGGGCTGCTTCAAGAAAAAACAAACCATAGAGACAGAACCTAAAACGACTTTATTTTGTCAAATTTCAAAGAGCTAGCACAAACCGTGTTTCATTTAGAGTTCCCAACACATCTATCTATATAGGAGAAACAGAGTGAAACCTAAAAATTCAAACTCTTACTGGAAACGAACGCTTCAACCTAGAGTGTGAAAATTGGGCAGCCAAGTGGGCTTAGTGAACTGATCATTACCACAATGTCTCATCAAGATTGCGTGAAAAAAGGGTTGCCGAGATTTCAGAAAAGCAGTACTTTTGGACGCTTGGCACACCTTTCCAATGAAAATGTCTTTAGGCAGTCTTTGCTTAGGGCTATTCAAGAGGAAACAAACCTTAGAGACAGAACTTAGAACTACTTTATTTTCTAAATTTTCAAAGACCTAGCATAAAACGTGTTTCATTTAGAGTTCCCAACACATCTATCTATATAGGAGAAAACAGAGTTATACCTAAGAATTCAAATTCTTACTGGAAACGAACGCTTCAACCTAGAAGTGTGAAAATTGGGCAGCCAAGTGGACATAGTGAACTGATCACTACCACAGAGAGTCATCAAGATTGGGTGAAAAAATGTTTCCCGAGATTTAAGAAAACCAGTACGTTTGGACGCTTGGCACACCTTTCCAATGAAAGTGTATTTAGGCAGTCTCTAGGTAGGGCTGCTTCAAGAGGAAACAAACCATAGAGACAGAACCTAAAACTACTTTATTTTGTCAAATTTCAAAGAGCTAGCAAAAACCGTGTTTCATTTAGAGTTCCAAACACATCTATCTATATAGGAGAAAACAGAGTGAAACCTAAAAATTCATACTCTTACTGGAAACGAACGCTTCAACCTAGAGTGTGAAAATTGGGAAGCCAAGTGGGCTTAGTGAACTGATCATTACCACAATGTCTCATCAAGATTGGGTGAAAAAAGGTTTGCCGAGATTTCAGAAAACCAGTACTTTTGGTCGCTTGGCACACCTTTCCAATGAAAATGTCTTTAGGCAGTCTCTGCTTAGGGCTGCTTCAAGAGGAAACAAACCTTAGAGACAGAACTTAGAACTACTTTATTTTTTTCAATTTTCAAAGAGCTAGCACAAACCGTGTTTCATTTAGAGTACCCAACACATCTATCTATATAGGAGAAAACAGAGTGAAACCTAAAAATTCAAACTCTTACTGGAAACGAACGCTTCAACCTAGAAGAGTAAAAATTGGGCAGCCAAGTGGGCTTAGTGAACTGATCATTACCACAATGTCTCATCAAGATTGGGTGAAAAAAGGGTTGCTGAGATTTCAAAAAACCAGTACTTTTGGACGCTTGGCACACCTTTCCAATGAAAATGTCTTTAGGCAGTCTTTGCTTAGGGCTATTCAAGAGGAAACAAACCTTAGAGACAGAATTTAGAACTACTTTATTTTCTCAATTTTCAAAGACCTAGCACAAACCGTGTTTCATTTAGAGTTCCCAACACATCTATCTATATAGGAGAAAACAGAGTGAAACCTAAAAATTCAAACTCTTACTGGAAACGAACGCTTCAACCTAGAAGAGTGAAAATTGGGCAGCCAAGTGGACATAGTGAACTGATCACTACCACAGAGAATCATCAAGATTGGGGGAAAAAATGTTTGCCGAGATTTAAGAAAAGCAGTACGTTTGGACGCTTGGCACACCTTTCCAATGAAAGTGTATTTAGGCAGTCTCTGCTTAGGGCTGCTTCAAGAGGAAACAAACCATAGACACAGAACCTAAAACTACTTTATTTTGTCAAATTTCAAAGAGCAAGCACAAACCATGTTTCATTTAGAGTTCCCAACACATCTATCTATATAGGAGAAAACAGAGTGAAACCTAAAAATTCAAACTCTTACTGGAAACGAACGCTTCAACCTAGAGTGTGAAAATTGGGCAGCCAAGTGGGCTTAGTGAACTGATCATTACCACAATGTCTCATCAAGATTGCGTGAAAAAAGGGTTGCCGAGATTTCAGAAAAGCAGTACTTTTGGACGCTCGGCACACCTTTCCAATGAAAATGTCTTTAGGCAGTCTTTGCTTAGGGCTATTCAAGAGGAAACAAACCTTAGAGACAGAACTTAGAACTACATTATTTTCTCAATTTTCAAAGACCTAGCATAAAACGTGTTTCATTTAGAGTTCCCAACACATCTATCTATATAGGAGAAAACAGAGTGATACCTAAAAATTCAAATTCTTACTGGAAACGAACGCTTCAACCTAGAAGTGTGAAAATTGGGCAGCCAAGTGGACATAGTGAACTGATCACTACCACAGAGAATCATCAAGATTGGGTGAAAAAACGTTTGCCGAGATTTAAGAAAACCAGTACGTTTGGACGCTTGGCACACCTTTCCAATGAAAGTGTATTTAGGCAGTTTCTAGGTAGGGCTGCTTCAAGAGGAAACAAACCATAGAGACAGAACCTAAAACTACTTTATTTTGTCAAATTTCAAAGAGCTAGCACAAACCGTGTTTCATTTAGAGTTCCAAACACATCTATCTATATAGGAGAAAACAGAGTGAAACCTAAAAATTCATACTCTTACTGGAAACGAACGCTTCAACCTAGAGTGTGAAAATTGGGAAGCCAAGTGGGCTTAGTGAACTGATCATTACCACAATGTCTCATCAAGATTGGGTGAAAAAAGGTTTGCCGAGATTTCAGAAAACCAGTACTTTTGGACGCTTGGCACACCTTTCCAATGAAAATGTCTTTAGGCAGTCTCTGCTTAGGGCTGCTTCAAGAGAAAACAAACCTTAGAGACAGAACTTAATACTACTTTATTTTGTCATTTTTCAAAGAATTGGCACAAACCGTGTTTCATTTAGAGATCCCAACACATCTATCTATATAGGAGAAAACAGAGTAAAACCTAAAAATTCAAAATCTTCCTGAAAACGAATGCTTCAACCTAGAGTGTGAAAATTGGGCAGCCAAGTGGGCTTAGTGAACTGATCATTACCACAATCTCTCATCAATATTGGGTGAAAAAAGGTTTGCCGAGATTTCAGAAAACCATTACTTTTGGACGCTTGGCACACCTTTCCTATGAAAATGTCTTTAGGCAGTCTCTGCTTAGGGCTGCTTCAAGAGGAAACAAACCTTAGAGAGAGAAGTTAGAACTACTTTATTTTGTCAATTTTCAAAGAGCTAGCACAAACCGTGTTTCATTTAGAGATCCCAACACATCTATCTATATAGGAGAAAACAGAGTAAAACCTAAAAATTCAAATTCTTACTGGAAACGAACGCTTCAACCTAGAAGAGTGAAAATTTGGCAGCCAAGTGGGTTAGTGAACTGATCACTACCACAGAGAATCATCAAGATTTGGTGAAAAAATGTTTGCGGAGATTCCAGAAAACCAGTACTTTTGCACGCTTGGCACAAGTTTCCAATGAAAGTGTATTTAGGCAGTCTCTAGTTAGGGCTGCTTCAAGAGGAAACAAACCATAGACACAGAACCTAAAACTACCTTATTTTGTCAATTTTCAAAGATCTAGCACAAACCGTGCTTCATTTAGAGTTCCAAACACATCTATCTATATAGGAGAAAACAGAGTGAAACCTAAAAATTCAAACTCTTACTGGAAACCAACGCTTCAACCTAGAAGAGTCAAAATTGGGCAGCCAAGTGGGCTTAGTGAACTGATCACTACCACAGAGAATCATCAAGATTGGGTGAAAAAATGTTTGTCGAGATTTCAGAAAACCAGTACTTTTGGACGCTTGGCACACCTTTCCAATGAAAATGTCTTTAGGCAGTCTCTGCCTAAGGCTGCTCAAGAGGAAACAAACCATAGAGACAGAACTTAGAACTACTTTTTTTTTTCAATTTTCAAAAAGCTAGCACCTACCGTGTTTCATTTAGAGTTCCCAACACATCTATCTCTATAGGAGAAAACAGAGTGAAACCTAAAAATTCAAACTCTTACTGGAAACGAACGCTTCAACCTAGAAGAGTGAAAATTGGGCAGCCAGGTGGGCTTAGTGAACTGATCATTACCACAATGTCTCATCAAGATTGGGTGAAAAAAGGTTTGCCGAGATTTCAGAAAACCAGTACTTTTGGACGCTTGGCACACCTTTCCAATGAAAATGTCTCTAGGCAGTCTCTGCTTAGGGCTGCTTCAAGAGGAAACAAACCTTAGAGACAGAACTTAGAACTACTTTTTTTTTCAATTTTCAAAAAGCTAGCACCTACCGTGTTTCATTTAGAGTTCCCAACACATCTATCTATATAGGAGAAAACAGAGTGAAACCTAAAAATTCAAACTCTTACTGGAAACGAACGCTTCAACCTAGAAGAGTGAAAATTGGGCAGCCAAGTGGGCTTAGTCAACTGATCATTACCACAGAGAATCATCAAGATTGGGTGAAAAAATGTTTGCCGAGATTTCAGAAAACCAGTACTTTTGGACGGTTGGCACACCTTTCCAATGAAAGTGTATTTAGGCAGTCTCCAGTTAGGGCTGCTTCAAGAGGAAACAAACCATAGAGACAGAACTTGAAACTACTTTATTTTGTCAATTTTCAAAGAGCTAGCAGAAACCGTGTTTCATTTAGAGTTCCCAACACATCTATCTATATAGGAGAAAACAGAGTGAAACCTAAAAATTCAAACTCTTACTGAAAACGAATGCTTCAACCTAGAGTGTGAAAACTGGGCAGCCAAGTGGGCTTAGTGAACTGATCATTACCACAATGTCTCATCAATATTGGGTGAAAAAAGGTTTGCCGAGATTTCAGAAAACCATTACTTTTGGACGCTTGGCACACCTTTCCTATGAAAATGTCTTTAGGCAGTCTCTGCTTAGGGCTGCTTCAAGAGGAAACAAACCTTAGAGACAGAACTTAGAACTACTTTATTTTGTCAATTTTCAAAGAGGTAGCACAAACCGTGTTTCATTTAGAGATCCCAACACATCTATCTATATAAAAGAAAACAGAGTAAAACCTAAAAATTCAAATTCTTACTGGAAACGAAAGCTTCAACCAAGAAGAGTGAAAATTGGGCAGCCAAGTGGGCTTAGTGAACTGATCACTACCACAGAGAATCATCAAGATTGGGTGAAAAAATTTTTGCCGAGATTTCAGAAAACCAGTACTTTTGGACGCTTGGCACACCTTTCCAATGAAAGTGTATTTAGGCAGTCTCTAATTAGGGCTGCTTCAATAGGAAACAAACCATAGACACAGAACCTAAAACTACTTTATTTTGTCAATTTTCAAAGATCTATCACAAACCGTGTTTCATTTAGAGTTCCCAACACATCTATCTATATAGGAGAAAACAGAGTGAAACCTACAAATTCAAACTCTTTCTGGAAACGAACGCTTCAGCCTAGAAGAGTGAAAATTTGGCAGCCAAGTGGGTTAGTGAACTGATCACTACCACAGAGAATCATCAAGATTGGGTGAAAAAATGTTTGCCGAGATTTCAGAAAACCAGTACTTTTGGACGCTTGGCACAAGTTTCCAATGAAAGTGTATTTAGGCAGTCTCTAGGTAGGGCTGCTTCAAGAGGAAACAAACCATAGAGACAGAACCTAAAACTACTTTATTTTGTCAAATTTCAAAGAGCTAGCACAAACCGTGTTTCATTTAGAGTTCCAAACACATCTATCTATATAGGAGAAAACAGAGTGAAACCTAAAAATTCAAACTCTTACTGGAAACGAACGCTTCAACCAAGAGTGTGAAAATTGGGCAGCCCAGTGGGCTTAGTGAACTGATCATTACCACAATGTCTCATCAAGATTGGGTGAAAAAACGTTTGCCGAGATTTCAGAAAACCATTACTTTTGGACGCTTGGCACACCTTTCCAATGAAAATGTCTTTAGGCAGTCTCTGCTTAGGGCTGCTTCAAGAGGAAACAAACCTTAGAGACAGAACTTAGAACTACTATATTTTGTCAATTTTCAAAGAGCTAGCACAAACGGTGTTTCATTTAGAGATCCCAACACATCTATCTATATAGGAGAAAACAAAGTAAAAGCTAAAAATTCAAATTCTTACTGGAAACGAACGCTTCAACCTAGAAGAGTGAAAATTGGGCAGCCAAGTGGGCTTAGTGAACTGATCACTACCACAGAGAATCATGAAGATTGGGTGAAAAAATTTTTGCCTAGATTTCAGAAAACCAGTACTTTTGGACGCTTGGCACACCTTTCCAATGAAAGTGTATTTAGGCATTCTCTAATTAGGGCTGCTTCAATAGGAAACAAACCATAGACACAGAACCTAAAACTACTTTATTTTGTCAATTTTCAAAGATCTATCACAAACCGTGTTTCATTTAGAGTTCCCAACACATCTATCTATATAGGAGAAAACAGAGTGAAACCTACAAATTCAAACTCTTTCTGGAAACGAACGCTTCAGCCTAGAAGAGTGAAAATTTGGCAGCCAAGTGGGTTAGTGAACTGATCACTACCACAGAGAATCATCAAGATTGGGTGAAAAAATGTTTGCCGAGATTTCAGAAAACCAGTACTTTTGGACGCTTGGCACAAGTTTCCAATGAAAGTGTATTTAGGCAGTCTCTAGGTAGGGCTGCTTCAAGAGGAGACAAACCATAGAGACAGAACCTAAAACTACTTTATTTTGTCAAATTTCAAAGAGCTAGCACAAACCGTGTTTCATTTAGAGTTCCAAACACATCTATCTATATAGGAGAAAACAGAGTGAAACCTAAAAATTCAAACTCTTACTGGAAACGAACGCTTCAACCTAGAGTGTGAAAATTGGGCAGCCTTGTGGGCTTAGTGAACTGATCATTACCACAATGTCTCATCAAGATTGGGTGAAAAAAGGTTTGCCGAGATTTCAGAAAACCAGTACTTTTGGACGCTTGGCACACCTTTCCAATGAAAATGTCTATAGGCAGTCTCTGCTTAGGGCTGCTTCAAGAGGAAACAAACCTTAGAGACAGAACTTAGGACTACTTTATTTTGTCAATTTTCAAAGAGCTAGCACAAACCGTGTTTCATTTAGAGTTCCCAACACATCTATCTACATAGTAGAAAAAAGAGTGAAACCTAAAAATTCAAACTCTTACTGAAAACGAACGCTTCAACCTAGAAGAGTGAAAATTGGGCAGCCAAGTGGACTTAGTGAACTGTTCATTACCACAGAGAATCATCAAGATTTGGTGAAAAAATGTTTGCCGAGATTCCAGAAAACCAGTACTTTTGGACGCTTGGCACAAGTTGCCAATGAAAATGTCTTTAGGCAGTCTCTGCTTAGGGCTGCTTCAAGAGGAAACAAACCTTAGAGACAGAACTTAGAACTACTTTTTTTTTCAATTTTCAAAAAGCTAGCACCTACCGTGTTTCATTTAGAGTTCCCAACACATCTATCTATATAGGAGAAAACAGAGTAAAACCTAAAAATTCAAACTCTTACTGGAAACGAACGCTTCAACCTAGAAGAGTGAAAATTGGGCAGCCAAGTGGTATGTGAACTGATCACTACCACAGAGAATCATCAAGATTGGGTGAAAAAATGTTTGCCGAGATTTCAGAAAACAAGTACTTTTGGACGCTTGGCACACCTTTCCAATGAAAGTGTATTTAGGTAGTCTCCAGTTAGGGCTGCTTCAAGAGGAAACATACCATAGAGACAGAACCTGAAACTACTTTATTTTGTCAATTTTCAAAGAGCTAGCACAAACCGTGTTTCATTTAGAGTTCCCAACACATCTATCTATATAAGAGAAAACAGAGTGAAACCTAAAAATTCAAACTCTTACTGGAAACGAACGCTTCAACCTAGAAGAGTGAAAATTGGGCAGCCAAGTGGGCTTAGTCAACTGATCATTACCACAGAGAATCATAAAGATTGGGTGAAAAAAATGTTTGCCGAGATTTCAGAAAACCAGTACTTTTGGGACGCTTGGCACACCTTTCCAATGAAAGTGTATTTAGGCAGTCTGCAGTTAGGGCTGCTTCAAGAGGAAACAAACCATAGAGACAGAACCTAAAACTACTTTATTTTGTCAATTTTCAAAGAGCTAGCACAAACCGTGTTTCATTTAGAGTTCCCAACACATCTATCTATATAGGAGAAAACAGAGTGAAACCTAAAAATTCAAACTCTTACTGAAAACGAACGCTTCAACCTAGAGTGTGAAAATTGGGCAGCCAAGTGGGCTTAGTGAACTGATCACTACGACAATGTCTCATCAAGATTGGGTGAAAAGAGGTTTGCCGAGATTTCAGAAAACCATTACTTTTGGAGGCTTGGCACACCTTTCCAATGAAAATGTCTTTAGGCAGTCTCTGCTTAGGGCTGCTTCAAGAGGAAACAAACCTTAGAGACAGAACTTAGAACTACTTTTTTTTCAATTTTCAAAAAGCTAGCACCTACCGTGTTTCATTTAGAGTTCCCAACACATCTATCTATATAGGAGAAAACAGAGTAAAACCTAAAATTTCAAACTCTTACTGGAAACGAACGCTTCAACCTAGAAGAGTGAAAATTGGGCAGCCAAGTGGGTTAGTGAACTGATCACTACCACAGAGAATCATCAAGATTGGGTGAAAAAATGTTTGCCGAGATTTCAGAAAACAAGTACTTTTGGACGCTTGGCACACCTTTCCAATGAAAGTGTATTTACGCAGTCTCCAGTTAGGGCTGCTTCAAGAGGAAACAAACCATAGAGACAGAACCTGAAACTACTTTATTTTTGTCAATTTTCAAAGAGCTAGCACAAACCGTGTTTCATTTAGAGTTCCCAACACATCTATCTATATAAGAGAAAACAGAGTGAAACCTAAAAATTCAAACTCTTACTGGAAACGAACGCTTCAACCTAGAAGAGTGAAAATTGGGCAGCCAAGTGGGCTTAGTCAACTGATCATTACCACTGAGAATCATCAAGATTGGGTGAAAAAAATGTTTGCCGAGATTTCAGAAAACCAGTACTTTTGGACGCTTGGCACACCTTTCCAATGAAAGTGTATTTAGGCAGTCTGCAGTTAGGGCTGCTTCAAGAGGAAACAAACCATAGAGACAGAACCTAAAACTACTTTATTTTGTCAATTTTCAAAGATCTAGCACAAACCGTGTTTCATTTAGAGTTCCCAACACATCTATCTATATAGGAGAAAACAGAGTGAAACCTAAAAATTCAAACTCTTTCTGGAAACGAACGCTTCAACCTAGAAGAGTGAAAATTTGGCAGCCAAGTGGGTTAGTGAACTGATCACTATAACAGAGAATCATCAAGATTGGGTGAAAAAATGTTTGCCGAGATTTCAGAAAACCAGTACTTTTGGACGCTTGGCACACCTTTCCAATGAAAGTGTATTTACGCAGTCTCTAGGTAGGGCTGCTTCAAGAGGAAACAAACCATAGAGACAGAACCAAAACTACTTTTTTTGTCAAATTTCAAAGAGCTAGCACAAACCGTGTTTCATTTAGAGTTCCAAACACATCTATCTATATAATAGAAAACAGAGTGAAACCTAAAAATTCAAACTCTTAATGGAAATGAACGCTTCAACCTAGAGTGTGAAAATTGGGCAGCCAAGTGGGCTTAGTGAACTGATCATTACCACAATGTCTCATCAAGATTGTGTGAAAAAAGGTTTGCCGAGATTTCAGAAAACCAGTACTTTTGGACGCTTGGCACACCTTTCCAATGAAAATGTCTATAGGCAGTCTCTGCTTAGGGCTGCTTCAAGAGGAAACAAACCTTAGTGACAGAACTTAGGACTACTTTATTTTGTCAATTTTCAAAGAGCTAGCACAAACCGTGTTTCATTTAGAGTTCCCAACACATCTATCTATATAGGAGAAAAAAGAGTGAAACCTAAAAATTCAAACTCTTACTGGAAACGAACGCTTCAACCTAGAATAGTGAAAATTGGGCAGCCAAGTGGACTTAGTGAACTGGTCATTACCACAGAGAATCATGAAGATTGGGTGAAAAAATGTTTGCCGAGATTTCAGAAAACCAGTACTTTTGAACGCTTGGCACAAGTTTCCAATGAAAGTGTATTTAGGCAGTCTCTAGTTAGGGCTGCTTCAAGAGGAAAAAAACCATAGACACAGAACCTAAAACTACCTTATTTTGTCAATTTTCAAAGATCTAGAACAAACCGTCTTTCATTTAGAGTTCCAAACATATCTATCTATATAGGAGAAAACAGAGTGAAACCTAAAAATTCAAACTCTTACTGGAAACGAACGCTTCAACCTAGAAGAGTCAAAATTGGGCCGCCAAGTGGGCTTAGTGAACTGATCACTACCACAGAGAATCATCAAGATTGGGTGAAAAAATGTTTGCCGAGATTTCAGAAAACAGTACTTTTGGACACTTGGCACACCTTTCCAATGAAAATGTCTTTAGGCAGTCTCTACCTAGGGCTGCTTCAAGAGGAAACAAACCATAGAGACAGAACATAGAACTACTTTTTTTTTTCAATTTTCAAAATCTAGCACCTACCGTGTTTCATTTAGAGTTCCCAACACATCTATCTATATAGGAGAAAACAGAGTGAAAACTAAAAATTCAAACTCTAACTGGAAACGAACGCTTCAACCTAGAAGAGTGAAAATTGGGCAGCCAGGTGGGCTTAGTGAACTGATCATTACCACAATGTCTCATCAAGATTGGGTGAAAAAAGTTTTACCGAGATTTCAGAAAATCAGTACTTTTGGATGCTTGGCACACCTTTCCAATGAAAATGTCTTTAGGCAGTCTCTGCTTAGGGCTGCTTCAAGAGGAAACAAACCTTAGAGACAGAACTTAGAACTACTTTATTTTGTCAATTTTCAAAGAGCTAGCACAAACCGTGTTTCTTTTAGAGATCCCAACACATCTATCTATATAGGAGAAAACAGAGTGAAAACTAAAAATTCAAACTCTTTCTGGAAACGAACGCTTCAACCTAGAAGAGTGAAAATTTGGCAGCTAAGTGGGTTAGTGAACTGATCACTACCACAGAGAATCATCAAGATTGGGTGAAAAAATTTTTGCCGAGATTTCAGAAAACCAGTACTTTTGGACGCTTGGCACACCTTTCCAATGAAAGTGTATTTAGGGAGTCTCTAGGTAGGGCTGCTTCAAGAGGAAACAAACCATAGAGACAGAACCTAAAACTACTTTATTTTGTCAATTTTCAAAGAGCTAGCACAAACCGTTTTTAATTTAGAGTTCCAAACACATCTATCTATATAGGAGAAAACAGAGTGAAACCTAAAAATTCAAACTCTTACTGGAAACGAACGCTTCAACCTAGAAGAGTGAATATTGGGCAGGAAGTGGGCTTAGTGAACTGATCATTACCACAGAGAATCATCAAGATTGGGTGAAAAAATGTTTGCCGAGATTTCAGAAAACCAGTACTTTTGGACGCTTGGCACACCTTTCCAATGAAAGTGTATTAAGGCAGTCTGCAGTTAGGGCTGCTTCAAGAGGAAACAAACCATAGAGACAGAACCTAAAACTACTTTATTTTGTGAATTTTCAAAGAGCTAGCACAAACCGTGTTTCATTTTGAGTTCCCAACACATCTATCTATATAGGAGAAAACAGAGTGAAACCTAAAAATTCAAACTCTTACTGAAAACGAACGCTTCAACCTAGAGTGTGAAAATTGGGCAGCCAAGTGGGCTTAGTGAACTGATCATTACCACAATGTCTCATCAAGATTGGGTGAAAAAAGGTTTGCCGAGATTTCAGAAAACCATTACTTTTGGACGCTTTGCACACCTTTCCAATGAAAATGTCTTTAGGCAGTCTCTGCTTAGGGCTGCTTCAAGAGGAAACAAACCTTAGAGACAGAACTTAGGACTACTTTATTTTGTCAATTTTCAAAGAGCTAGCACAAACCGTGTTTCATTTAGAGTTCCCAACACATCTATCTATATAGGAGAAAAAAGAGTGAAACCTAAAAATTCAAACTCTTACTGGAAACGAACGCTTCAACCTAGAAGAGTGAAAATTGGGCAGCCAAGTGGACTTAGTGAACTGGTCATTACCACAGAGAATCATCAAGATTGGGTGAAAAAATGTTTGCCGAGATTTCAGAAAACCAGTACTTTTGGACGCTTGGCACAAGTTTCCAATGAAAGTGTATTTAGGCAGTCTCTAGTTAGGGCTGCTTCAAGAGGAAGCAAACCATAGACACAGAACCTAAAGCTACCTTATTTTGTCAATTTTCAAAGATCTAGCACAAACCGTGTTTCATTTAGAGTTCCAAACACATCTATCTATATAGGAGAAAACAGAGTGAAACCTAAAAATTCAAACTCTTACTGGAAACGAACGCTTCAACCTATAAGAGTCAAAATTGGGCAGCCAAGTGGGCTTAGTGAACTGATCAGTACCACAGAGAATCATCAAGATTGGGTGAAAAAATGTTTGCCGAGATTTCAGAAAACCAGTACTTTTGGACGCTTGGCACACCTTTCCAATGAAAATGTCTTTAGGCAGTCTCTGCTTAGGGCTGCTTCAAGAGGAAACAAACCATAGAGACAGAACCTAAAACTACTTTATTTTGACAATTTTCAAAGATCTAGCACAAACCGTGTTTCATTTAGAGTTCCAAACACATCTATCTATATAGGAGAAAACAGAGTGAAACCTAAAAATTCAAACTCTTACTGGAAACGAACGCTTCAACCTCGAAGAGTGAAAATTGGGCAGCCAAGTGGACTTAGTGAACTGATCACGACCACAGACAATCATCAAGATTGGGTGAAAAAATGTTTCCCGAGATTTAAGAAAACCAGTACGTTTGGAGGCTTGGCACACCTTTCCAATGAAAATGTCTTTAGGCAGTCTCTGCTTAGGGCTGCTTCAAGAGGAAACAAACCTTAGAGACAGAACTTAGAACTACTTTATTTTGTCAATTTTCAAAGAGCTAGCACAAACCGTGTTTCATTTAGGGTTCCCAACACATCTATTTATAGGAGAAAACAGAGTGAAACCTAAAAATTCAAACTCTTACTGGAAACGAACGCTTCAACCTAGAAGAGTGAAAACTGGGCAGCCAAGTGGACTTAGTGAACTGATCACTACCACAGAGAATCATCAAGATGGGTGAAAAAATGTTTGTCGAGATTTCAGAAAACCAGTACTTTTGGACGCTTGGCACACCTTTCCAATGAAAGTGTATTTAGGCAGTCTCTAGGTAGGGCTGCTTCAAGAGGAAACAAACCATAGAGACAGAACCTAAAACTACTTTATTTTGTCAAATTACAAAAAGCTAGCACAAACCGTGTTTCATTTAGAGTTCCAAACACATGTATCTATATAGGAGAAAACAGAGTGAAACCTAAAAATTCAAACTCTTACTGGAAACGAACGCTTCAACCTAGAAGAGTGAAAATTGGGCAGCAAGGTGGGCCTAGTGAACTGATCTTTACCACAGAGAATTATCAAGTTTGGGTGAAAAAATGTTTGCCGAGATTTCAGAAAACCAGTACTTTTGGACGCTTGGCACACCTTTCCAATGAAAGTGTATTTAGGCAGTCTCTAGGTAGGGCTGCTTCAAGAGGAATCAAACCATAAAGACAGAACTTAGAACTATTTATTTTGTCAATTTTCAAAGAGCTAGCACAAACCGTGTTTCATTTAGTGTTCCCAACACATATAACTATATAGGAGAAAACAGAGTGAAACCTAAAAATTCAAACTCTTACTGGAAACGAACGCTTCAAACTAGAGTGTGAAAATTGGGCAGCCAAGTGGGCTTAGTGAACTGATCATTACCACAATGTATCATCAAGATTGGGTGAAAAAAGGTTTGCCGAGATTTCAGAAAACCAGTACTTTTGGACGCTTGGCACACCTTTCCAATGAAAGTGTATTTAGGCAGTCTCTAGGTAGGGCTGCCTCAAGAGGAATCAAACCATAAAGACAGAACTTAGAACTACTTTATTTTGTCAATTTTCAAAGAGCTAGCACAAACCGTGTTTCATTTAGAGATCCCAACACATCTATCTATATAGGAGAAAACAGAGTGAAACCTAAAAATTCAAACTCTTACTGGAAACGAACGCTTCAACCTAGAGTGTGAAAATTGGGCAGCCAAGTGGGCTTAGTGAACTGATCATTACCACAATGTATCATCAAGATTGGGTCAAAAAAGGTTTGCCCAGATTTCAGAAAAGAAGTACTTTTGGTCGCTTGGCACACCTTTCCAATGAAAATGTCTTTAGGCAGTCTCTGCTTAGGGCTGCTTCAAGAGGAAACAAACCTTAGAGACAGAACTTAGAACTACTTTATTTTGTCAATTTTTAAAGAGCAAGCACAAACCGTGTTTCATTCAGAGTTCCCAACACATCTATTTATAGGAGAAAACAGAGTGAAACCTAAAAATTCAAACTCTTACTGGAAATTAACGCTTCAACGTAGAGTGTGAAAATTGGGCAGCCAAGTGGGCTTAGTGAAGTGATCATTACCACAATGTCTCATCAAGATTGGGTGAAAAAAGGTTTGCCGAGATTTCAGAAAACCAGGACTTTTGGACGCTTGGCACACCTTTCCAATGAAAATGTCTTTAGGCTGTCTCTGCTTAGGGCTGCTTCAAGAGGAAACAAACCTTAGAGACAGAACTTAGAACTACTTTATTTTGTCAATTTTCAAAGAGCTAGCACAAACCGTGTTTCATTTAGAGTTCCCAACACATGTATCTATATAGGAGAAAACAGAGTGAAACCTAAAAATTCAAACTGTTACTAGAAACGAACGCTTCAACCTAGAAGAGTGAAAACTGGGCAGCCAAGTGGACTTAGTGAACTGATCATTACCACAGAGAATCATCAAGATTGGGTGAAAAAATGTTTGCCGAGATTTCAGAAAACCAGTACTTTTGGACGCTTGGCACACCTTTCCAATGAAAGTGTATTTAGGCAGTCTCCAGTTAGGGCTGCTTCAAGAGGAAACAAACCATAGAGACACAACCTAAAACTACTTTATTTTGTCAATTTTCAAAGAGCTAGCACAAACCGTGTTTCATTTAGAGTTCCCAACATATCTATCTATATAGGAGAAAACAGAGTGAAACCTAAAAATTCAAACTCTTACTGAAAACGAACGATTCAACCTAGAAGAGTGAAAATTGGGCAGCCAAGTGGGCGTAGTGAACTGATCATTACCAAAATGTCTCATCAAAATTGGGTGAAAAAAGGTTTGCCGAGATTTCAGAAAACCAGTACTTTTGGACGCTTGGCACACCTTTCCAATGAAAATGTCTTTAGGCAGTCTCTGCTTAGGGCTGCTTCAAGAGGAAACAAACCATAGAGACAGAACCTAAAACTACTTTATTTTGACAATTTTCAAAGATCTAGCACAAACCGTGTTTCATTTAGAGTTCCAAACATATCTATCTATATAGGAGAAAACAGAGTGAAACCTAAAAATTCAAACTCTTACTGGAAACGAACGCTTCAACCTAGAACAGTGAAAATTGGGCAGCCAAGTGGACTTAGTGAACTGATCACGACCACAGATAATCATCAAGATTGGGTGAAAAAATGTTTCCCGAGATTTAAGAAAACCAGTACGTTTGGAGGCTTGGCACACCTTTCCAATGAAAGTGTATTTAGGCAGTCTCTAGGTAGGGCTGCTTCAAGAGGAAACAAACCATAGAGACAGAACCTAAAACTACTTTATTTTGTCAAATTTCAAAGAGCTACCACAAACCATGTTTCATTAAGAGTTCCAAACACATCTATCCATAGAGAAGAAAACAGAGTGAAACCTAAAAATTCAAACTCTTACTGGAAACGAACGCTTCAACCTAGAAGAGTGAAAATTGGGCAGCCAAGTGGACTTAGTGAACTGATCACTACCACAGAGAATCATCAAGATGGGTGAAAAAATGTTTGCCGAGATTTAAGAAAACCAGTACGTTTGGACGCTTGGCACACCTTTCCAATGAAGTGTATTTAGGCAGTCTCTAGGTAGGGCTGCTTCAAGAGGAAGCAAACCATAGAGACAGAACCTAAAACTACTTTATTTTGTCAAATTACAAAAAGCTAGCACAAACCGTGTTTCATTTAGAGTTCCAAACACATGTATCTGTATAGGAGAAAACAGAGTGAAACCTAAAAATTCAAACTCTTACTGGAAACGAACGCTTCAACCTAGAAGAGTGAAAATTGGGCAGCCAAGTGGGCTTAGTGAACTGATCACTACCACAGAGAATCATCAAGATTGGGTGCAAAAATATTTGCCGAGATTTCAGAAAACCAGTACTTTTGAACGCTTGGCACACCTTTCCAATGAAAGTGTATTTAGGCAGTCTCCAGTTAGGGCTGCTTCAAGAGGAAACAAACCAGAGAGACAGAACATAAAACTACTTTATTTTGTCAAATTACAAAAAGCTAGCAAAAACCGTGTTTCATTTGGAGTTCCGAACACATGTATCTGTATAGGAGAAAACAGAGTGAAACCTAAAAATTCAAACTCTTACTGGAAATGAACGCTTCAACCTAGAAGAGTGAAAATTGGGCATCCAGGTGGGCTTAGGGAACTGATCATTACCACAATGTCTCATCAAGATAGGGTGAAAAAAGGGTTGCCGAGATTTCACAAAAGCAGTACTTTTGGACGCTTGGCACACATTTCCAATGAAAATGTCTCTAGACAGTCTTTGCTAAGGGCTGCTTCAAGAGGAAACAAACCTTAGAGACACAACTTAAAACTACTTTATTTTCTCAATTTTCAAAGACCTAGCACAAAGCGTGTTTCATTTAGAGTTCCCAACACATCTCTCTATATAGTAGAAAAGAGAGTGATACCTAAAAATTCAAACTCTTACTGGAAACGAACGCTTCAACCTAGAAGAGTGAAAATTGGGCAGGCAAGTGGACTTTGTGCACTGATCATTACCACAGAGAATCATCAAGATTGGGTGAAAAAATGTTTGCCGATATTTCAGAAAACCAGTACTTTTGGACGATTGGCACACCTTTCCAATGAAAGTGTATTTAGGCAGTCTCTAGGTAGGGCTGCTTAAAGAGGAAACAAACCATAGAGACAGAAATTAGAACTACTTTATTTTGTCAATTTTCAAAGAGCTAGCACAAACCGTGTTTCATTTAGAGTTCCAAACACATCTATCTATATAGGAGAAAACAGAGTGAAACCTAAAAATTCAAACTCTTACTGAAAACGAACGCTCCAACCTAGAGTGTGAAAATTGGGCAGCCAAGTGGGCTTAGTGAACTGATCATTACCACAATGTCTCATCAAGATTGGGTGAAAAAAGGTTTGCCGAGATTTCAGAAAACCAGTACTTTTGGACGCTTGGCACACCTTTCCAATGAAAATGTCTTTAGGCAGTCTCTGCTTAGGGCTGCTTCAAGAGGAAACAAACCTTACAGACAGAACTTAGAACTACTTTATTTTGTCAATTTTCAAAGAGCTAGCACAAACCGTGTTTCATTTAGAGATCCCAACACATCTATCTATATAGGAGAAAACAGAGTAAAACCTAAAAATTCAAACTCTTACTGGAAACGAACGCTTCAACCTAGAAGAGTGAAAATTGGGCATCAAGTGGCCTTAGGGAACTGATCACTACCACAGAGAATCATCAAGATTGTGTGAAAAAATGTTTGCCGAGATTTCAGAAAACCAGTACTTTTGGACGCTTGGCACACCTTTCCAATGAAAATGTCTTAAGGCAGTCTCCTGCCTAGGGCTGCTTCAAGAGGAAACAAACCATAGAGACAGAAATTAGAACTACTTTTTTTTTTAATTTTCATAAAGCTAGCACCTACCGTGTTTCATTCAGAGTTCCCAACACATCTATCTATATTGGAGAAAACAGAGTAAAACCTAAAAATTCAAACTCTTACTGGAAACGAACGCTTCAACCTAGAAGAGTGAAAATTGGGCAGCCAAGTGGACTTAGTGAACTGGTCATTACCACAGAGAGTCATCAAGATTGGGTGAAAAAATGTTTGCCGAGATTTCAGAAAACCAGTACTTTTGGACGCTTGGCACACCTTTCTAATGAAACTGTATTTAGGCAGTCTCTAGTTAGGGCTGCTTCAAGAAGAAACAAACCATAGACACAAAACCTAAAACTACTTTATTTTGTCAATTTTCAAAGATCTAGCACAAACCGTGTTTCATTTAGAGTTCCAAACACATCTATTGTATATAGGAGAAAACAGAGTGAAACCTAAAATTCAAACTCTTACTGGAAACGAACGCTTCAACCTAGAAGAGTGAAAATTGGGCAGCCAAGTGGACTTAGTGAACTGATCACTACGACAGAGAATCATCAAGATTGGGTGAAAAAATATTTGCCGAATTTCAGAAAACCAGTACTTTTGGACGCTTGGCACACCTTTCCAATGAAAATGTCTTTAGGCAGTCTTTGCTTAGGGCTATTCAAGAGGAAACAAACCATAGAGACAGAACTTAGAACTACTTTATTTTGTCAATTTTCCAAGATCTAGCACAAACCGTGTTTCATTTAGAGTTCCAAACACATCTAATCTATATAGGAGAAAACAGACTGAAACCTAAAAATTCAAACTCTTACTGGAAACGAACGGTTCAACCTAGAAGAGTGAAAATTGGGCAGCCAAGTGGACTTAGTGAACTGATCACTACCACAGAGAATCATCAAGATTGGGTGAAAAAATGTTTGCCGAGATTTCAGAAAACCAGTACTTTTGGACGCTTGGCACACCTTTCCAATGAAAATGTATTTAGGCAGTCTTTGCTTAGGGCGATTCAAGAGGAAACAAACCATAGAGACAGAACTTAGAACTACTTTATTTTGTCAATTTTCAAAGAGCTAGCACAAACCGTGTTTCATTTAGAGTTCCCAACATATCTATCTATATAGGAGAAAACAGAGTGAAACCTAAAAATTCAAACTCTTACTGGAAATGAACGCTTCAACCTAGAAGAGTGAAAATTGGGAATCCAAGTTGACTTAGGGAACTGATCACTACAGCAGACAATCTTCAAGATTGGGTGAAAAAAGGTTTGCCGAGATTTCAGAAAACCAGTACTTTTGGACGATTGGCACACCTTTCCAATGAAAGTGTATTTAGGCAGTCTCTAGGTAGGGCTGCTTCAAGAGGAAACAAACCATAGAGACAGAACCTAAAACTACTTTATTTTGTCAAATTTCAAAGAGCTAGCACAAACCGTGTTTCATTTAGAGTTCCAAACACATCTATCTATATAGAAGAAAACAGAGTGAAACCTAAAAATTCAAACTCTTACTGGAAACGAATGCTCCAACCTAGAGTGTGAAAATTGGGCAGCCAAGTGGGCTTCGTGAACTGATCATTACCACAATGTCTCATCAAGATTGGGTGAAAAAAGGTTTGCCGAGATTTCAGAAAACCAGTACTTTTGGACGCTTGGCACAGCATTCCAATGAAAATGTCTTTAGGCAGTCTCTGCTTAGGGCTGCTTCAAGAGGAAACAAACCTTAGAGACAGAACTTAGAACTACTTTATTTAGTTAATTTTCAAAGAGCTAGCACAAACCGTGTTTCATTTAGAGATCCCAACACATCTATCTATATAGGAGAAAACAGAGTGAAACCTAAAAATTCAAACTCTTACTGGAAACGAACGCTTCAACCTAGAAGAGTGAAAATTGGGAAGCCAAGTTTACTTTGTGAACTGATCACTACCGCAGAGAATCATCAAGATTGGGTGAAAAAATGTTTGCCGAGATTTCAGAAAACCAGTACTTTTGGACGCTTGGCACACCTTTCCAATGAAAGTGTATTTAGGCAGTCACCAGTTAGGGCTGCTTCAAGAGGAAACAAACCATAGAGACAGAACCTAAAACTACTTTATTTTGTCAATTTTCAAAGAGCTAGCACAAACCGTGTTTCATTTAGAGTTCCCAACACATCTATCTATATAGGAGAAAAAAGAGTGAAACCTAAAAATTCAAACTCTTACTGGAAACGAACGCTTCAACCTAGAAGAGGGAAAATTGGGCAGCCAAGTGGACTTAGTGAACTGATCACTGCCACAGAGAATCATCAAGATTGGGTGAAAAAAGGTTTGCCGAGATTTCAGAAAACCAGTACTTTTGAACGCTTGGCACACCTTTCCAATGAAAATGTGTTTAGGCAGTCTTTGCTTAGGGCTGCTTCAAGAGGAAACAAATCTTAGAGACAGAACTTAGAACTACTTTATTTTGTCAATTTTCAAAGACCTAGCACAAACCGTGTTTCATTTAGAGTTCCAAACACATCTATCTATATAGGAGAAAACAGAGTGAAACCTAAAAATTCAATCTCTTACTGGAAACGAACGCTTCAACCTAGAAGAGTGAAAATTGGGCAGCCAAGTGGGCATAGTGAACTGATCACTACCACAGAGAATCATCAAGTTTGGTTGAAAAAATGTTTGCCGAGATTTCAGAAAACCAGTACTTTTGGACGCTTGGCACACCTTTCCAATGAAAATGTCTTTAGGCAGTCTCTGCCTAGGGCTGCTTCAAGAGGAAACAAACCATAGAGACAGAACTTAGAACTACTTTTTTTTTCAATTTTCAAAAAGCTAGCACGTACCGTGTTTCATTTAGAGTTCCCAACACATCTATCTATATAGCAGAAAACAGAGTGAAACCTAAAAATTCAAACTCTTACTGAAAACGAACGCTTCAACCTAGAAGAGTGAAAATTGGGCAGCCAGGTGGGCTTAGTGAACTGATCATTACCACAATGTCTCATCAAGATTGGGTGAAAAAAGGTTTGCCGAGATTTCAGAAAACCAGTACTTTTGGTCGGTTGGCACACCTTTCCAATGAAAATGTCTTTAGGCAGTCTCTGCTTAGGGCTGCTTCAAGAGGAAACAAACCTTAGAGACAGAACTTAGAACTACTTTATTTTGTCAATTTTCAAAGAGCTAGCACAAACCGTGTTTCATTTAGAGATCCCAACACATCTATCTGTATAGGAGAAAACAGAGTAAAACCTAAAAATTCCAACTCTTACTGGAAACGAACGCTTCAACCTAGAAGAGTGAAAAGTGGGCAGCCAAGTGGGCTTAGTGAACTGATCACTACCACGGAGAATCATCAAGATTGGGTGAAAAAATGTTTCCCGAAATTTCAGAAAACCAGTACATTTGGACGCTTGGCACAACTTTCAAATGAAAGTGTATTTAGGCAGTCTCCAGTTAGGGCTGCTTCAAGAGGAAAAAAACCATAGAGACAGAACCTAAAACTACTTTATTTTGTCAATTTTCAAAGATCTATCACAAACCGTGTTTCATTTAGAGTTCCAAACACATCTAATCTATATAGGAGAAAACAGAGTGAAACCTAAAAATTCAAACTCTTACTGGAAACGAACGCTTCAACCTAGAAGAGTGAAAATTGGGCAGAAAAGTGGAATTATTGAACTGATCACTACCACAGAGAATCATCAAGATTGGGTGAAAAAGGGTTTGCCGAGATTTCAGAAAACCAGTACTTTTGGATGCTTGGCACACCTTTCCAATAAAAATGTCTTTAGGCATTCTCTGCTTAGGGCTGCTTCAAGAGGAAACAATCCATAGACACAGAACCTAAAACTACTTTATTTTGTCAATTTTCAAAGATCTAGCACAAACCGTGTTTCATTTAGAGTTCCAAACACATCTATCTATATAGTAGAAAACAGAGTGAAACCTAAAAATTCAAACTCTTACTGGAAACGAACGCTTCAACCTAGAAGAGTGAAAATTGGGCAGCCAAGTGGGCTTAGTGAACTGATCATTACCACAGAGAATCATCAAGTTTGGGTGAAAAAATGTTTGCCGAGATTTCAAAAACCAGTACTTTTGGACGCTTGGCACACCTTTCCAATGAAAGTGTATTTAGGCAGTCTCTAGTTAGGGCTGCTTCAAGAGGAAACAAACCATAGAGACATAAATTAGAACTAATTTATTTTGTCAAATTTCAAAGAGCTAGCACAAACCGTGTTTCATTTAGAGTTCCCAACACATCTATCTATATAGGAGAAAACAGAGTGAAACCAAAAAATTCAAACTCTTACTGGAAACGAACGCTTCAACCTAGAGTGTGAAAATTGGGAAGCCAAGTGGGCTTTGTGAACTGATCATTACCACAATGTCTCATCAAGATTAGGTGAAAAAAGGTTTGCCGAGATTTCAGAAAACCAGTAGTTTTGGACGCTTGGCACACCTTTCCAAAGAAAATGTCTTTAGGCAGTCTCTGCTTAGGGCTATTCAAGAGGAAACAAACCTTAGAGACAGAACTTAGAACTACTTTATTTTCTCAATTTTCAAAGAGCTAGCACAAACCGTGTTTCATTTAGAGTTCCCAACACATCTATCTATATAGGAGAAAACAGAGTGATACCTAAAAATTCAAACTCTTACTGGAAACGAACGCTTCAACCTACAAGAGTGAAAATTTGGCAGCCAAGTGGACTTAGTGAACTGATCACTACCACAGAGAATCATCAAGATTGGGTGAAAAAATATTTGCCGAGATTTAAGAAAACCAGTACTTTTGGACGCTTGGCACACCTTTCCAATGAAAGTGTATTTATTCAGTCTCTAGGTAGGGCTGCTTCAAGAGGAAACAAACCATAGAGACAGAACCTAAAACTACATTATTTTGTCAAATTTCAAAGAGCCTGCACAAACCGTGTTTTATTTAGAGTTCCAAAACACATCTATCTATATAGGAGAAAACAGAGTGATACCTAAAAATTCAAACTCTTACTGGAAAGGAACGCTTCAACCTAGAAGAGTGAAAATTGGGCAGCCAAGTGGACTTAGTGAACTGATCATTACCACAGAGAATCATCAAGATTGGGTGAAAAAATGTTTGCCGAGATTTCCAGAAAACCAGTACTTTTGGACGATTGGCACACCTTTCCAATGAAAGTGTATTTAGGCAGTCTCTAGGTACGGCTGTTCAAGAGGAAACAAACCATAGAGACAGAACTTAGAACTACTTTATTTGTCAATTTTCAAAGAGCTAGCACAAACAGTGTTTCATTTAGAGTTCCCAACACATCTATCTATATAGGAGAAAACAGAGTGAAACCTAAAAATTCAAAATCTTACTGGAAACGAACGCTTCAACCTAGAGTGTGAAAATTGGGCAGCCAAGTGGGCTTAGTGAACTGATCATTACCACAGTGTCTCAGCAAGATTGGGTGAGAAAAGGTTTGCCGAGATTTCAGAAAACCAGTACTTTTGACGCTTGGCACACCATTCCAATGAAAGTGTATTTAGGCAGTCTCTAGTTAGGGATGCTTCAAGAGGAAACAACCCATAGAGACAGAACCTAAAACTACTTTATTTTGTCAATTTTCAAAGATCTAGCACAAACCGTGTTTCATTTAGAGTTCCCAACACATCTATCTATATAGGAGAAAACAGAGTGAAACCTAAAAATTCAAACTCTTACTGGAAACGAACGCTTCAACCTAGAAGAGTGAAAATTGGGCAGCCAAGTGGACTTAGTGAACTGATCATTAACACAATGTCTCATCAAGATTGGGTGAAAAAAGGTTTGCCGAGATTTCAGAACCAGTACTTTTGGACGCTTGGCACACCTTTCCAATGAAAATGTCTTTAGGCAGTCTCTGCTTAGGGCTGCTTCAAGAGGAAACAAACCTTAGAGACAGAACTTAGAACTACTTTATTTTCTCAATTTTCAAAGACCTAGCACAAACCGTGTTCATTTAGAGTTCCCAACACATCTATCTATATAGGAGAAAACAGAGTGAAACCTAAAAATTCAAACTCTTACTGGAAACGAACGCTTCAACCTAGAGTGTGAAAATTGGGCAGCCAAGTGGGCTTAGTGAACTGATCATTTCCAGAATGTCTCATCAAGATTGGGTGAAAAAATGTTTGCCGAGATTTCAGAAAACCAGTACTTTTGGACGCTTGGCACACCTTTCCTATGAAAATGTCTTAAGGCAGTCTCTGCTTAGCGCTGCTTCAGAAGGAAAAAAACCTTAGAGACAGAACTTAGAACTACTTTATTTTTTCAATTTTCCAAGAGCTAGCACAAACCGTGTTTCATTTAGAGTTCCCAACACATCTATCTATATCAGAGAAAACAGAGTGAAACCTAAAAATTCAAACTCTTACTGGAAACTAACGCTTCAACCTAGAAGAGTAAAAATTGGGTAGCCAAGTGGACTTAGTGAACTGATCACTACCACAGAGAATCATCAAGATTGGGTGAAAAAAGGTTTGCCGAGATTTCAGAAAACCAGTACTTTTGGACGCTTGGCACACCTTTCCAATGAAAATGTCTTTAGGCAGACTCTGCCTAGGCTGCTTCAAGAGGAAACAAACCATAGAGACAGAACTTAGAACTACTCTTTTTTCAATTTTCAAAGAGCTAGCACCTACCATGTTTCATTTAGAGTTCCCAACACATCTATCTATATAGGAGAAAACAGAGTGAAACCTAAAAATTCAAACTGTTACTGGAAACGAACGCTTCAACCTAGAGTGTGAAAATTGGGCAGCCAAGTGGGCTTAGTGAACTGATCATTACCAGAATGTCTCATCAAGTTGGGTGAAAAAGGTTTGCCGAGATTTCAGAAAATCAGTACTTTTGGACGCTTGGCACACCTTTCCAATGAAAATGTCTTTAGGCAGTCTCTGCTTAGGGCTGCTTCAAGAGGACAAACCTTAGAGACAGAACTTAGAACTACTTTATTTTGTCAATTTTCAAAGAGCTAGCACAAACCGTGTTTCATTTAGAGATCCCAACACATCTATCTATATAGGAGAAAACAGAGTAAAAGCTAAAAATTCAAACTCTTACTGGAAACGATCGCTTCAACCTAGAAGAGTGAAAATTGGGCAGCCAAGTGGACTTAGTGAACTGATCACTGCCACAGAGAATCATCAAGATTGGGTGAAAAAATGTTTGCCGAGATTTCAGAAAACCAGTACTTTTGGACGCTTGGCACACCTTTCCAATGAAAATGTCTTTAGGCAGTCTCTGCCTAGGGCTGCTTCAAGAGGGAACAAACCATAGAGACAAAACTTAGAACTACTTTTTTTTTCAATTTTCAAAAACTAGCACCTACCTTGTTTCATTTAGAGTTCCCAACACATCTATCTATATAGGAGAAAACAGAGTAAAACCTAAAAATTCAAACTCTTACTGGAAACGATCGCTTCAACCTAGAAGAGTGAAAATTGGGCAGCCAAGTGGACTGACTTAGTGAACTGATCAGTGCCACAGAGAATCATCAAGATTGGGTGAAAAAATGTTTGCCGAGATTTCAGAAAACCAGTACTTTTGGACGCTTGGCACACCTTTCAAATGGAAGTGTATTTAGGCAGTCTCTAGGTAGGGCTGTTTCAAGAGGAAACAAACCATAGACACAGAACCTAAAACTACTTTATTTTGTCAAACTTCAAAGAGCTAGCACAAACCGTGTTTCATTTAGAGTTGCAAACACATCTATCTATATAGGAGAAAACAGAGTGAAAACTAAAAATTCGAACTCTTACTGGAAACGAACGCTTCAACCTAGAGTGTGAAAATTGTCAGCCAAGTGGGCTTAGTGAACTGATCATTACCACAGAGAATCATTAAGATTGGGTGAAAAAAGGTTTGCCGAGATTTCAGAAAACCAGTACTTTTGGACGCTTGGCACACCTTTCCAATGAAAATGTCTTTAGGCAGTCTCTGCTTCGGGCTGCTTCAAGAGGAAACTAACCTTAGAGACAGAACTTAGAACTACTTTATTTTGTCAATTTTCAAAGAGCTAGCACAAACTGTGTTTCATTTAGAGATCCCAACACATCTATCTATATAGGAGAAAACAGAGTAAAACCTAAAAATTCAAACTCTTACTGGAAACGAACGCTTCAACCTAGAAGAGTGAAAATTGGGCAGCCAAGTGGGCTTAGTGAACTGATCACTACCACAGAGAATCATCAAGATTGGGTGAAAAAATGTTTGCCGAGATTTCAGAAAACCAGTACTTTTGGACGCTTGGCACACCTTTCCAATGAAAATGTCTTTAGGCAGTCTCTGCCTAGGGCTGCTACAAGAGGAAACAAACCATAGAGACAGAACTTAGAACTACTTTTTTTTTCAATTTTCAAAAACCTAGCACCTACCCTGTTTCATTTAGAGTTCCCAACACATCTATCTATATAGGAGAAAGCAGAGTAAAACCTAAAAATTCAAACTCTTACTGGAAACGAACGCTTCCACCTAGAAGAGTGAAAATTTTGCAGTCAAGTAGACTTAGTGAACTGGTCATTACCACAGAGAATCATCAAGATTGGGTGAAAACATGTTTGCCGAGATTTCAGAAAACCAGTACTTTTGGACGCTTGGCACACCTTTCTAATGAAAGTGTATTTAGGCAATCTCTAGTTAGGGCTGCTTCAAGAGGAAACAAACCATAGACACAGAACCTAAAATTACTTTATTTTGTCTATTTTCAAAGAACTAGCACAAACTGTGTTTCATTTAGAGTTCCAAACACCTCTATCTACATAGGAGAAAAAAGAGTGAAACCTAAAAATTCAAACTCTTACTGGAAACGAACGCTTCAACCTAGAAGAGTGAAAATTGGGCAGCCAAGTGGGATTAGTGAACTGATCACTACCACAGATTCATCAAGATTGGGTGAAAAAAGGTTTGCCGAGATTTCAGAAAACCAGTACTTTTGGACGCTTGGCACACCTTTCCAATGAAAATGTCTTTAGGCAGACTCTGCCTAGGGCTGCTTCAAGAGGAAACAAACCATAGAGACAGAACTTAGAACTACTCTTTTTTCAATTTTCAAAGAGCTAGCACCTACCATGTTTCATTTAGAGTTCCCAACACATCTATCTATATAGGAGAAAACAGAGTGAAACCTAAAAATTCAAACTGTTACTGGAAACGAACGCTTCAACCTAGAGTGTGAAAATTGGGCAGCCAAGTGGGCTTAGTGAACTGATCATTACCACAATGTCTCATCAAGTTGGGTGAAAAAAGGTTTGCCGAGATTTCAGAAAATCAGTACTTTTGGACGCTTGGCACACCTTTCCAATGAAAATGTCTTTAGGCAGTCTCTGCTTAGGGCTGCTTCAAGAGGACACAAACCTTAGAGACAGAACTTAGAACTACCTTATTTTGTCAATTTTCAAAGAGCTAGCACAAACCGTGTTTCATTTACAGATCCCAACACATCTATCTATATAGGAGAAAACAGAGTAAAAGCTAAAAATTCAAACTCTTACTGGAAACGATCGCTTCAACCTAGAAGAGTGAAAATTGGGCAGCCAAGTGGACTTAGTGAACTGATCACTGCCACAGAGAATCATCAAGATTGGGTGAAAAAATGTTTGCCGAGATTTCAGAAAACCAGTACTTTTGGACGCTTGGCACACCTTTCCAATGAAAATGTCTTTAGGCAGTCTCTGCCTAGGGCTGCTTCAAGAGGGAACAAACCATAGAGACAAAACTTAGAACTACTTTTTTTTTCAATTTTCAAAAACTAGCACCTACCTTGTTTCATTTAGAGTTCCCAACACATCTATCTATATAGGAGAAAACAGAGTAAAACCTAAAAATTCAAACTCTTACTGGAAACGATCGCTTCAACCTAGAAGAGTGAAAATTGGGCAGCCAAGTGGACTTAGTGAACTGATCAGTGCCACAGAGAATCATCAAGATTGGGTGAAAAAATGTTTGCCGAGATTTCAGAAAACCAGTACTTTTGGACGCTTGGCACACCTTTCAAATGGAAGTGTATTTAGGCAGTCTCTAGGTAGGGCTGTTTCAAGAGGAAACAAACCATAGACACAGAACCTAAAACTACTTTATTTTGTCAAACTTCAAAGAGCTAGCACAAACCGTGTTTCATTTAGAGTTGCAAACACATCTATCTATATAGGAGAAAACAGAGTGAAAACTAAAAATTCGAACTCTTACTGGAAACGAACGCTTCAACCTAGAGTGTGAAAATTGTCAGCCAAGTGGGCTTAGTGAACTGATCATTACCACAGAGAATCATTAAGATTGGGTGAAAAAAGGTTTGCCGAGATTTCAGAAAACCAGTACTTTTGGACGCTTGGCACACCTTTCCAATGAAAATGTCTTTAGGCAGTCTCTGCTTCGGGCTGCTTCAAGAGGAAACTAACCTTAGAGACAGAACTTAGAACTACTTTATTTTGTCAATTTTCAAAGAGCTAGCACAAACTGTGTTTCATTTAGAGATCCCAACACATCTATCTATATAGGAGAAAACAGAGTAAAACCTAAAAATTCAAACTCTTACTGGAAACGAACGCTTCAACCTAGAAGAGTGAAAATTGGGCAGCCAAGTGGGCTTAGTGAACTGATCACTACCACAGAGAATCATCAAGATTGGGTGAAAAAATGTTTGCCGAGATTT
The DNA here is from genome assembly GCF_048772815.1 of Callospermophilus lateralis. Lineage (NCBI taxonomy): Eukaryota > Metazoa > Chordata > Mammalia > Rodentia > Sciuridae > Callospermophilus > Callospermophilus lateralis. The sequence continues at coordinate 58,100 of NW_027516313.1, forward strand.
CAGAAAACCAGTACTTTTGGACGCTTGGCACACCTTTCCAATGAAAATGTCTTTAGGCAGTCTCTGCCTAGGGCTGCTACAAGAGGAAACAAACCATAGAGACAGAACTTAGAACTACTTTTTTTTTCAATTTTCAAAAACCTAGCACCTACCCTGTTTCATTTAGAGTTCCCAACACATCTATCTATATAGGAGAAAGCAGAGTAAAACCTAAAAATTCAAACTCTTACTGGAAACGAACGCTTCCACCTAGAAGAGTGAAAATTTTGCAGTCAAGTAGACTTAGTGAACTGGTCATTACCACAGAGAATCATCAAGATTGGGTGAAAACATGTTTGCCGAGATTTCAGAAAACCAGTACTTTTGGACGCTTGGCACACCTTTCTAATGAAAGTGTATTTAGGCAATCTCTAGTTAGGGCTGCTTCAAGAGGAAACAAACCATAGACACAGAACCTAAAATTACTTTATTTTGTCTATTTTCAAAGAACTAGCACAAACTGTGTTTCATTTAGAGTTCCAAACACCTCTATCTACATAGGAGAAAAAAGAGTGAAACCTAAAAATTCAAACTCTTACTGGAAACGAACGCTTCAACCTAGAAGAGTGAAAATTGGGCAGCCAAGTGGGATTAGTGAACTGATCACTACCACAGATTCATCAAGATTGGGTGAAAAAAGGTTTGCCGAGATTTCAGAAAACCAGTACTTTTGGACGCTTGGCACACCTTTCCAATGAAAATGTCTTTAGGCAGACTCTGCCTAGGGCTGCTTCAAGAGGAAACAAACCATAGAGACAGAACTTAGAACTACTCTTTTTTCAATTTTCAAAGAGCTAGCACCTACCATGTTTCATTTAGAGTTCCCAACACATCTATCTATATAGGAGAAAACAGAGTGAAACCTAAAAATTCAAACTGTTACTGGAAACGAACGCTTCAACCTAGAGTGTGAAAATTGGGCAGCCAAGTGGGCTTAGTGAACTGATCATTACCACAATGTCTCATCAAGTTGGGTGAAAAAAGGTTTGCCGAGATTTCAGAAAATCAGTACTTTTGGACGCTTGGCACACCTTTCCAATGAAAATGTCTTTAGGCAGTCTCTGCTTAGGGCTGCTTCAAGAGGACACAAACCTTAGAGACAGAACTTAGAACTACCTTATTTTGTCAATTTTCAAAGAGCTAGCACAAACCGTGTTTCATTTACAGATCCCAACACATCTATCTATATAGGAGAAAACAGAGTAAAAGCTAAAAATTCAAACTCTTACTGGAAACGATCGCTTCAACCTAGAAGAGTGAAAATTGGGCAGCCAAGTGGACTTAGTGAACTGATCACTGCCACAGAGAATCATCAAGATTGGGTGAAAAAATGTTTGCCGAGATTTCAGAAAACCAGTACTTTTGGACGCTTGGCACACCTTTCCAATGAAAATGTCTTTAGGCAGTCTCTGCCTAGGGTTGCTTCAAGAGGGAACAAACCATAGAGACAAAACTTAGAACTACTTTTTTTTTCAATTTTCAAAAACTAGCACCTACCTTGTTTCATTTAGAGTTCCCAACACATCTATCTATATAGGAGAAAACAGAGTAAAACCTAAAATTTCAAACTCTTACTGGAAACAATCGCTTCAACCTAGAAGAGTGAAAATTGGGCAGCCAAGTGGACTTAGTGAACTGATCACTGCCACAGAGAATCATCAAGATTGGGTGAAAAAATGTTTGCCGAGATTTCAGAAAACCAGTACTTTTGGACGCTTTGCACACCTTTCCAAAGAAAATGTCTTTAGGCAGTCTCTCCTTAGGGCTGTTTCAAGAGGAAACAAACCTTAGAGACAGAACTTAGAACTACTTTATTTTGTCAATTTTCAAAGAGCTAGCACAAACCGTGTTTCATTTAGAGTTCCAAACACATCTATCTATATAGGAGAAAACAGAGTGATACCTAAAAATTCAAACTCTTACTGGAAACGAACGCTTCAACCTAGAAGAGTGAAAATTGGGCAGCCAAGTGGGCTTAGTGAACTGATCACTACCTCCGAGAATCATCAAGATTGGGTAAAAAAAATGTTTGCCGAGATTTCAGAAAACCAGTACTTTTGGATGCTAGGAACACGTTTCAAATGGAAGTGTATTTGGGCAGTCTCCAGTTAGGGCTGCTTCAAGAGGAAACAAACCATAGAGACAGAACCTAAAACTACTTTATTTTGTCAATTATCAAAGAGGTAGCACAAACCGTGTTTCATTTAGAGTTCCAAACACATCTATCTATATAGGAGAAAACAGAGTGAAACCTAAAAATTCAAACTCTTACTGGAAACGAACGCTTCAACCTAGAAGAGTGAAAATTGGGCAGCCAAGTGGACTTAGTGAACTGATCACTACCACAGAGAATCATCCAGATTGGGTGAAAAAATGTTTGCCGAGATTTAAGAAAACCAGTACTTTTGGACGATTGGCACACCTTTCTAATGAAAGTGTATTTAGGCAGTCTCTAGTTAGGGCTGCTTCAAGAGGAAACAAACCATAGAGACAGAACTTAGAACTACCTTTTTTTTCATTTTTCAAAAAGCTAGCACCTACCGTGTTTCATTTAGAGTTCCCAAAACATCTATCTATATAGGAGACAACAGAGTGAAACCTAAAAATTCAAACTCTTACTGGAAACGAATGCTTCAACCTAGAAGAGTGAAAATTGGGCAGCCAAGTGAGCGTAGTGAACTGATCATTACCACAATGTCTCATCAAGATTGTGTGAAAAAATGTTTGAAGATTTCAGAAAACCAGTACTTTTGGACGCTTGGCACACCTTTCCAATGAAAATGTCTTTAGGCAGTCTCTGCTTAGGGCTTCTTCAAGAGGAAACAAACCTTAGAGACAGAACTTAGAAGTATTTTATTTTGTCAATTTTCAAAGAGCTAGCACAAACCATGTTTCATTTAGAGTTTTCAACACATCTATCTATATAGGAGAAAACAGAGTGAAACCTAAAAATTCAAACTGTTACTGGAAACGAACGCTTCAACCTAGAAGAGTGAAAATTGGGCAGCCAAGTGGACTTAGTGAACTGATCATTACCACAGAGATTCATGAAGATTGGGTGAAAAAATGTTTGCCGAGATTTCAGAAAACCATTACTTTTGGACGCTTGGCACACCTTTCAAATGACAGTGTATTTAGGCAGTCTCTAGTTAGGGCTGCTTCACGAGGAAACAAACCATAGATACAGAACCTAAAACTACTTTATTTTGTCAATTTTCAAAGAGCTAGCACAAACCGTGTTTCATTTAGAGTTCCAAACACATCTATCTATATAGGAGAAACAGAGTGAAACCTAAAAATTCAAACTCTTACTGGAAACGAACGCATCAACCTAGAAGAGTGAAAATTGGGCAGCCAAGTGGGCTTAGTGAACTGATCACTACCACAGAGAATCATCCAGATTGGGTGAAAAA